>NW_024056015.1:0-256349 GCF_902713615.1 Scyliorhinus canicula | reverse complement strand
AAAGGGAATGGGGTGGAGGCGTGGATCTTAAGTGGGGTGCTCTTTGCAAGGGCTGGTGCAGACTTGATGGACTGAATGGCCTCCTTCTGCACTGTAAATTCTATGGTTCTTCCCATGTCTGCGTGGATCTCACCTCCACAACCAAAGGTGTGCAGATTAGGTGGATTGGCCAAGGTAAATTGCCCCTTAATTGGAAAAAGACGATTGGGTACTCTAAATTCATTTGAAAATAGGAAATGTTTTCCTACAGACAGAACAGCCAAACATTTCTTCTTCCACATTCACAGGCCAATGATATTCAGCTCCTGGTAAATGAAGTGGCCCTGTTAAATCTTGGGGAAAAATATTTCATGTAGGTTAGGGGCTCCACAAAGTGTTTTCCAACTCCTCCCACCCATCTCCTTAACAGGTTCACACATTTATTTGTCTGACTAAAAGAATGGTCACTGGTCACACAGTGGTTATCGCTACTGCCTCACGGCGCCAAGGACCCATGTTCAATCCCAGCTCCGGGCCACTGTCCGTGTGGAGCTTGCACATTCTCCCTGTTTAAAAGATTCATCTACTTGCAGACTGAGTTTATCCAGAAGCACAGTGTGGTTTCTGTGCTGACAGATCTACAGTGAACATGATCTTCTCCACACACCAGCTACAAGAGAAGAGAACAGTTGGGATTTGATCTAAAGTGTCAGTGCTGAGAAAGTGAAATGTTCTAATTACTGAGTGAAAGTAAACCTTTCAGTGTGAATCACAATTTACTGGGACAATTGTTTCAATCTCTGAAGAAAAACTTCAGCCTTGAAGTTATGTTTCGGAGCTCACAAGCTGTGGGAAGCTTTGTGAATGTTTCCTCTTCCCTTTTGTAAACAAGCAAAGAAGTTACCTTTTTCCCGACAGCACGGCATCAATTTGAAATAAAGACTTTGACTTTTAAAGATTTGGCTTCACCTCATTTGTTGGGGTCATATTTCCGGTCGTGAGAATCATCGCAGGCAGGATGGAAATTTGCCAGAACATTTTTATTTATAATCCTAATCTTTATTGTCACAATTAGTCTTACATTAACACTGCAATGAAGTTACTGTGACAAGCCCCTCGTCAGCACATTCCGGAGCCTGTTCAGAGGGAGAATTCAGAGTTGTCATGTGAGAGTACCTTTAAGACCTGGGTGATTATCAAATAGCTGAATTGCATGTACCTTTAAGAAATGCGTGTTTATCAGATATCTGCAGTGAAGACAGACAGCCCAGCTCCACCCACACTCTGATATCACTGCAGCTATTTGATAAACACTAATTTCTTAAAGGTACAGCTGGTCTTCCAACCAATCGGAGTGAATGAGGGTCGGGGCTGATCCTGGATCTCCCTCATTGGCTGAGACTGTATCATTTGAGTTCATACCATTGGCTAAGTGGGCGCAGGTTCCAAAACCTCTTCCTGCCTGAGCGATGTTGACCAATGGGAGGATTTGGAAGACCAGGTCCTCCAGCCAATCAGACTGCGGGCTTTGTGTAAATGAAGATTGAACTTCACACAGACTAAAATTTCTACCTGTGTCAAACCTCTGAGTAAAATACTTTCCACTTTTCACTTCAATGGACTTTACATTAGAGTCCATTCACCCTTCTACAGAACTGTTACAACAAGGAACAAACGTTACCTCTGTTTCTCTCCCAACATATGTACTCAAACAGTTCCAGAGTATGTTGACTAGGAGATTTTCACAGTAACATCATTGCAGTGTTAATGTAAGCCTACTTGTGACAATAATAAAAATTATTATTCTGTGTTTGGGTATTTTAAGGAGCAGGTAGAACTTCCTTGGTTCAGCCTGTTGTCCCCTCATATATTCCCATCAGTTTTTGGTTAATGTGTCTGGAGTCTGAGCTCTTCCAGTCTGTCTCCAATTCTCCTTAGGGCAGCATTGTGGTTACCACAGTAGCTTCACAGCTCCAGGGTCCCAGGTTCGATTCCGGCTTGGGTCACTGTCTGTGTGGAGTCTGCATATTCTCCCCGTGTGTGCGTGGATTTCCTTCGGGTGCTTCGGTTTCCTCCCACAGTCCAAAGATGTGTAGGTTAGGTGGATTGGCCATACTAAATTGCCCTCAGTGTCCAAAATTGCCCTTAGTGTTGGGTGGGGTTGCTGGGTTATGGGGATAGGGTGGAGGTGTGGGCTTGGGTAGGGTGCTCTTTTCAAGAGCCGGTGCAGACTCGATGGGCCGAATGGCCTCCTTCTGCACTGTAAATTCTATGAAATTCTGTCTGGGGTATATGGGTCTAGGTATCTTGGTGTTGTGATTCATGTTGTTTAGTTGTCTGCCTGTCTCCAGCAGGTATTGTTGTCTCTCGATAATGACTGTGCTGCTACCCTTGTCTTCTGGTCTTATGGACATATCCGTGTTGGATCCAAGCTCCCGGATTGTCTGTCTTCCTCTCTGGGTGAGATTCTGTTTGTCTCTTGTATTTCACTGTGACAGGGCAGAGACCTGATTAAAGGGATTCAAACATGGGAGTTCTGGGAAAGATGGGCAAGGATTTGGGAGGTGACAACATGTTCAAAGAGTTTGGAGAGGAGAGGGAGGTTGAAGATGGGGCAGTAATTTGAAGGTTGGCAGGGTCAGTGGTTTGTTTTATTGAGGAGGGGGTGATGATGGCAGATTTGAAGGACAGAGGGACAGTACCTGAAGAGAGAGAAATGTTGACAATATCAGTGGACACAGGGTAGTTGGCTGATCAGTAGCTCAGTGGGAATAGGGTCGATGGAGCAGGAGCTGGGTCTCATGGACAAGATGAGCTCTGAGAGGGCATGAAGGGAGATGGGACAGAAACTAGAGAAAGATGTGGGTTCAGGGCTCAGGAAAGGATGATTTAGAGACAGTTTGGTCCGGTGGGCTCGTGGAAGGGAGGGAAGCAGCAGAGGCAGCTGATCGGATTGACTCAATCTCAGTTACAAAGAAGCTCCACAAGCTCCTCTCACTTCTTGTTGGAGGTGAGGATCGAAGAGACAGGGGAGAGCGAGAGTACTTCAAAAGGAACTAACTTGTGTCAGAGATATTAAAATGTTTCCGCACACGGTATATTTCGCACAAATCTAATTTATTTGACTTTTAGCCAGAATATTAGCCCCTGTAAATGGTCTGGAGTTTGTTATCAGCAGAAAGAGACCCAAATGAACATATCCATTCAGTCCTGAATGTAACAGCAAAATCACTGTGGTTACCTATGGCCACGTTGGTGTCTCCGCAGGGAGGATGAAGCGGTGAATCCCTTCCCACAATCTGAGCAGATGAACAGCCTCCTCCCAGTATGAATTAGCTGGTGTCTCAGCAGATAGGATGACTGAGTGAATCCCTCCCCACACTCTGAGCAGGTGAATGGCCTCTCCCCTGTATGAATTAGCTGGTGTCTCAGCAGGTCAGCTGACTGAGTGAATCCCTTCCCACACTTGGGGCAGGTGAATGGTCTCTCCCCAGTGTGAACTCGCTGGTGCGTCTGCAGTTGGGATGATTGAGTGAATCCCTTCCCACACTCTGAGCAGGTAAATGGTTTCTCCCCAGTGTGAACTCGCTGGTGTTTCCGCAGGGTGGATGGCTCACTGAATCCCTTCCCACACTTGGAGCAGGTGAATGGTCTCTCCCCAGTGTGACTGCGACGATGAGTATCCAGCTTGGATGGGGAAGTGAATCCTTTCCCACAGTCAACACATTTCCACGGTTTCTCCTCCGTGTGACTGCATTTGTGGCTTGCGAGGCCTGATGATCGAGTGAATCCTCGTCCTCACACACAACACGTGTACGGTTTCTCCCCACTGTGAACGATGCTTTTTCCTTCCATGTTCAAAATCTGATGATATTCAGGATATGATAAATTGAGGACTCTGTCAGATCCTGATGTGATGCTTGGCTTGTGTTTCTAGACCTTGAAGTCTCACCTTCGAACACCCTGTGAAACTGATTTAAAAACAGAAAATAGGGAATGAGAGAGAACCCACAAAAACACAGGCAGGTTGTGAAATTGAGCTGAATGATTCTGGTCATTTGTGGGGTTGGCACTGGGAAAAAGTGACCCTGAAAACTGCTAGATTGTCATAAAAACCCAACTGGCCTCTTTGGGAGGAGAGAGAAAGAGGTGAAGAGGGATTTTGTATATCTACAAGACACATCCACAAGAGAGTAGTTGGCAATGCAACTTCGATCTTGAGCTTCATAAACAGTAATATTGATACTGCAACAGGAAAGCTATGCTTCTGGTGGCACAGTGATTAGCACTGCTGCTTCACAGCACCAGGGACCCGGGTTCAATTCCAGCCTTGGTGACTGTGTGGAGTTTGCACTTTCTCCCCGTGTCTGCGTGGGTTTCCACCCGGTGCTCAGGTTTCCTCCCACAGTCTAAAGAAGGGCAAGTTAGGTGGATTGACCTTGATAAATTGCCCCTTAGTGTCCAGGGATGTGGCGGTTAGGTGGAGCTATGGGGTTACAGGGGTAGGGTAGGTGTGTGAGCTCAGGCAGGGTACCCTTTCAGGGAATTAGTGCCGACCAGATGGGCCGAATGGCCTCCTTCTGCACTGTAGGAATTCTATGGTTCTAATTTTATTCTATGAATCTTCATAAAGCTTTGGTCACCACTCTTCAGAAAGTATGTGAAGGTTCTTGAGAAGGTGCAGAGGAGATTTACCAGAATGGTTCCAGCAAAGGAGGTTCGGGGAGGCTGGAACGGGAATGGAACCCGCACTGCTGATCTTGTTCTGCATTACAAGCCAGCTGTCTTAGCTCACTGTGCTAAACCAGCCCCTTCCCTGCGGCGCACTGTCCTCTGTAAAGATGGCGGCCGGTAACCTGGGCTGTCACCGCTCAGCTCTCACTCTATTCGGTGCTGTTTAAGATGGGACCGTTAACATTTTCCTCGGAAGTTGAAGCCTCCACGGGGTATTTATGAAGCCTCCTGGCTCACTCCGCAGCTTCTATTGCTCCCCGGCCACCCACCGGCTCCAATCCTGAAAGTCGCTCGATTGTTTCTATCCCGCTCCTCGCACCGTCAGCGGCAACCTGAATGAGCATGCGTGGTCACAGCCCGAACGGCACATGCTCCAGCCACAGCCAGACTCTGTGCATGTGCGAGGAGCTCCTGTCATGTGGATAGAACACATTCTCAGCTGCTACACGTGTTGGGTAATAAACCCACCATTGAAATGGATATTTTTGATATAAATTATGCTTTGTGCGATGATTACGATTAGTAACATTGGGCCAAGGTAACACCCACATCCCAAGAACAAATAAAGGAAAGTTGGCAGTTAGAAAGGCAAATGCAATGTTCGCATTCATTTCAAGAGAGCTACAATACAAGATGAATGGGGATGAGAAACATATCAGCCATGATTGAATGTCAGAGCAAACTCAAAAACTCGATGGGCTGAATGGCCTAATTCTGCTTCTCTATCTTTTCTTTTAATGAGGGGATCTCACAGAAACATTTGTAAAAAAAATTGTTGGACTCCATCCCAGACCTGGATCCAGATCAATTGATTCTTGGAGGTGACTTCAATTGTGTTCTGGACCCTAAATGGACTGGTCCAAGCTGATTCAACCACAACAAAAACATGAAAAAGGAATGAAACCAGACGGACCACCCGGCATCGACCCAGGCACCAGAAACAACAACGGCAAACCCAGCAAAAGATTTTTAAAAACTGTTCCCATCAGTAGATTGTAAAAGGATTACGGGACACAGATTTAAGATTGTGAACAAGATCTACAGGGGAGATTGGAGGTAGACATTTTATACAGTGAGTGATAATGATCTGAACTCAATGCCGACACACAAAGGTCGATAATCTCCAGGTCCTGATAACCCGAATGGTGCTGTCAGAATTTGATGTGAGGATTGGTTGTGAGTTTCCTGTCTGCGAATCCCTTTCTAAGCCCCTGTGAAAGAAGTTTACAAAGGCATCACTGTCAGTCCAGAAATGTAATTCAGGAAAGATAAACATTTCTCCTGGTTTGAATTTGCTGTGTATAAATGCTCCCCTACTAATCCCCTGTAAAAGGAATTTCCAAAATTAATCACTGTCAGTCCGCGATAGAAATTCACAACATTCTCCCCTCCTGCTTATGGGTCCAAGATGACCGCTCATGCCCCCCGCTGCACACTGACCCTCTTGTCATCGTAAGAAGTCTGACAACACCAGGTTAAAGTCCAACAGTGAATCACCTGAGGAAGGAGCTGCACTCCGAAAGCTCGCGTTTGAAACAAACCTGTTGGACTTTAACCTGGTGTTGTAAGACTTCTTACTGTGCTCACCCCAGTCCAACGCCGGCATCTCCACATCATGCCTCTTATCATCAGCAGTCTCCTGATTTGAGGGTGACGTCTCATCAGGGCTGAGATTTCTACCCTGGGTCTTCATGTGGCTGAACAGAGCCACAGAGCTTTGGACACATGGGACAGGATGTCCAACGAGACAGTGAAATCCAGAGAGCAGGATTGGCTTCCTTTTCTTTCCATCTCTGCCACCGCTTTGCATCATCAATAAGACATTGGGACTCAAAGACTAATCCAGTTTGATGGACAAGTTGTCTCCATTCTGAACAATGGGGAACAAGCTCCTCCCACTCATTGAAACATCGCCCCGACAAAGACGACAAACACGCATGCGCCCGGTTACACATCCAATAAAGATGGCGGCCGTTAATCCGAAGCGAACACGAGGAACTGCAGCCCCGCTCAGTACAAACTGGGTCCCGGAAACTCTTTTTGAAAATTGCAGCTCACAACAGCTTTTCACAACGGATCCGCCCACCCCCAAGATCTCTCGCTTCCTCCATATTGTTCAACGCCCCTTACCAATTTCCGATCTGAAGGCACAGCCCTTCTCCTTCGCCATTACCCACACTGCACATGCTTCAATCACAGCGGGCCCTGCCCCTCATTCACTCCGATTGGTTGGAGGACCAGCTGCTCCCGGTCGGTCCTCCAGTCCCACCCCACCACTTACTATTGGTCCGGTGCTGCCGTCAATCACCCGGGCATTGTGACGGTTGCAGATGGTGAGAGCGGCCACAGGCTCAGGCTGACTGGCTGATTGTCCAATAATAACAGTGAGAGTCTCAGTGGGACAATCAGACAATAATAGTGGAGATGGGGCCCAGAGAAGAAACAGCAAAGGATTTACTCACTTTGAGAGTAACAAACACCGTGTCTGTTCTAATAAGTCAGACTGCAGTATGTGAGTGAACACATCTTTGGATCCAGTGTAGAATCATAGAATCCCTACAATGCTAAAGGAGGCCATTCGGCCCAGTGAGTCAACACCGACCCTCTTAGAGATTACCCCACCTTGGTCAATCCCCCACCCTAACCCTGTAACCCCACCCAGGGACAATTTAGCACAGCCAATCCAGCTAACCGGCACATCTTTGAACTGTGGGAGGAAATTTTCGCAGCCACGGGAAAAATGTGCAAACGCCACACAGACAGTGACCCAAGGTCGGAATTAAACCCAGGTACCTGGTGCTTGAGGCAACAGTGCTAACTACTGAGCAACCCCCATAACCCTGTCATGATTAGACAATAACCTGCCTGTTATTCCAATTCTGGTGCATGTTACTCTTTTACTATTATCATTAGACAATAAAATGCCTGTTATTCCAATTCTGGTGTGTATTACTCTGTCACTGTTATCATTAGACACTAATAGGAGGGCAAGATGCAAGGTAGCAATTATATTTTGAAGTTTCTGTGTTACAATGAGTGTGACTGGGAGATGTGTGATAAAATAGGAATGGAAACATCATGACAAAGGGTGGCACAGTGGCAGTGGTTAGCACTGCTGCCTCACGGTGCTGAGGATCCAGGTTCGATCCCGGCCCCGGGTCACTGCCGTGTGGAATTCGCACTTTCTCCCCGTGTCTCCGTGGGTCTCACCCCCACAACCCAAAGATGTGCGGGTAGGTGGATTGGCCACTCTTTTGAGGTCCACCAACAAAATAGAACAAAGGAAACAAACTTAGGGACAAAGTAAAAGGGCCGCTCCAGTTAGGGGCACTGTCCGAACGTAACAAAGATCAGCAGAAACTTAAAAAGATCCAATGACAGTGTATTTAAAGGGGTCAATAAAGCACCCCAACCCCTGCGGTGCCCACCGGGCATGAAAGGCTTTGATGGTGCTCATGGACACCGCATGCTCCCTTTCTGGGGACACCCAGCTGCGAATGTAGCTGCGGAAAAGGGGCAAACAGTCTGGTCAGAAGAACTCCTCGGTCGCCCGCTGCCTGAATCTATAAATGACGCACTTTGCCAGGCCCAGAGCAGGTTCACAAGGAGGTAAGTGGAGCTTTGTCACGAGGTCTTCGGCCCAAGTCGGACTCAGCAAAAACGACCACCCAATGGAATCCACCTCCTCCCCGCTGGTGTGTGGGGTCTTCAGTCCGGGAGGGGACTCAGCAAACACACTACCCACTCGATCCCCAGCCCCGGAACGAGCACACCGGATAGAATAAGGAAGGTTTTGTCCTTGCTGAAGTCAATGTTATCACTTGGGAAGACTGGGCCGGGCCCTCAACCCGGGAGGGGCCCAGCAAACAAGCAGTCCAAAGGGCTTTACTCCCACCTTGGTTTTGAAGCTGCCTCCTTGTTGTTGTCCTTGTCTTCCCACTCCTTCCTTCTCTCCCCTCTCCTTCCTTCCCTCCCCTCTCCTTCCTTCCCTCCCCTCTCCTTCCTCCAGGCAGCTCAGCAGCAACCAGCACTGGAAACAGGCAGCAAACTGAGCAACAGCGGCAGCAAACTGAGCAACAGCAGCAGCAACAGAGAGAGAGACAGCAGCAGCCACTTTTCGCAGCAACAACAACCTCACAACACCAAAGTCTGCACTGGGAGTGCCAGCTTCGGATTGGCCATGCTAAATTGCAGCTTAATTGGAAACAAATAATTGGCTACTCTAAATTTATAATTAATAATAATAATACCTCTGTGACAATTTTGGTGTTTTCAAGTTTACAATCTCCTGCTGCAACCTTCGGCTGGAAAGATATCAGAAGCTTTGGAAGCATCTGGAAAAGGACATTACAATGGTCATAAATGTTAGTCGAGGTTAGAAATTAAAATCACACAAACATTTATCTTGGTTTGAGTTTGCTGGGTGCAAATCCTCCCCTAACTCCCGGTAAAAAGAGTTTCCAAAATCCGTCACTCTTTGAGTCCAGGATAGAACTTCCAACATTCTATCCCCTTGTTGCCAGTCCCAGGATTACTTAATGTGGGTTACACTTGCTTTGGAGGCAGTTCAGTGAAGTTTCACTGGTCTGATTCCTGGGGTGGGAGAGTTTGTTTTATGGAGCAAGACTGAGCCTGTTTGGTCTGTACCCGATGGAGATTAGAAGAATGAGAGGTGATCTTATTGAAACATCTAAGATTCTGAGGGGTTTTGATGAAAGAATATTTCCCACATGGGGATTCAAGAACTAAGGGGGGCAGTTTAAAGATAAGAGTTCTCCAATTTGACACTGAGATAAGCAGAAATGTCTTCCCTCAGAGGGTCATCAGTCTGTGGATAAAAGCAAATTACTGCGGATGCTGGAATCTGAAACAAAAACAGAAAATACTGGACAATCTCAGCAGATCTGACAGTATCTGTGGAGAGAAAAGAGAGCTCACATTTTGGTCTGGCTGACTCTTTGTCAAAACTGAGTTTGTGGAATTCTCTTTCTCAGAGAGGAATGGTGCTGGCTCACTGAATATACTCAAGGCTAAGTTAGGCTTTTTTTTATCTACTGGGGAGTCAAAGGTTTTTTGGGGAAGGCAGGAAAATGTGATTAAGGGCACATGCGGATCAGCCATGCTTTATTGAATTGCAGAGCAGGGTCAATAGAACATAGAACAGTACAGCACAGAACAGGCCCTTCGGCCCTCGATGTTGTGCCGAGCCATGATCACCCTACTCAAACCCACGCATCCGCCCTATACCCGTAACCCAAGAACCCCCCCTTAACCTTTACAATAGGCCGCATGGCCGTTCCCTGCTGCTAATTCTGATGTGATTATTCTTCTGTTCTTCGGATTGCCATACATGGCAGCAGCACCTTTTCCCTCTGGAGGGGCCTGTCAATCATCCAGACAATGATTTTCTCTCCTGGTCACCGGGATCCTGAAGCACCGCCTGTTACGTCATCAAGGTGATCCCTTAGCCGCGCCGCTAAACAAAGATGGCGGCCGTGGAACTGGGCCTGATACCGGATACAAGCTGGCAGCTGCAAACGCGGGATTTGCAGGGTCTTAAACCGGCCATGTGAGCAGCAGGGGGTGTTTATGAAGCCGTCACTCCCTCCCCACCCCGACTCCCGGCTCCATTCCTCCCTCCGACTCTCACCGCCCCAAACAGCCGCTCCCGCACTCGCAGACCTCGGAGCAAAGTGACACTGCGCATGCTCCAGTTACAGCCCAGCATTGCGTCTGCGCACTGGGAACCTGTAACGTGATAGGGCACATTCACAGCCGCATGGAATGATGGGTAATAGCCGGACCATTGAAACTGAACACAGTTAATACAAAATAACTTGGTTACCAATTGATAAACATAATCAAGCAAATTATTGTCAATGGGTATTCTGCTATTCTCCATTTCTCGAAATGATTGAATGCTGCTCTCCTGTGGAACAATGCCAATCTTAAGGTGTTTTTTCCCCATAGGTCCTTCCTCTCTCCTCCCCAGAAGATGCAAACAGTTGCTGGGTTCAATCCCGGAATCAGTAATTCCTCCATCTTCTTCCCTCTTACTCGTGATACTGAATGTTCAGTGTTTTCTAGAATGATCCAGCACAGATGGCAGTCACTGGGCACATCATTTCTGCATGGACTCTGGACAAGAGCTACCAATTTTCCTGGTTAAATTCCATTTGCCACTGTTCTGCCCACATGGCCAATACATCTGTATCATCCCATAATTTAAGGCTTTTGTCCTTGCGAGTTACCACGCCAACAATTTCCCATCTGCAAACTTATCGATCATACCTTCACATATTTCAAGTCCACGATTTTATATATAATCACTATTGGTGGCTGAGGATGCACCGGATCTCCATCAGCACCTGAACCTGTGATTCCTTCCTGCAAGACAATCGAGAGCTTTAATTGCTCTGGAGAAGCAATGCTGAAAAAGCTGATGTGCTGGTCAAGGCTAATAACTGGGTGCTGCCTTGCCTGTCTCTGCATTTACTCCACTCCTGTTCACTCCCCACTTATAAGCATTGACCATAATGACTGGCAAGAGTTTGCTGCCAATCAGTCATCATCGTGACAATGTGCCTATCAAACTGCATCATTAAGGTGGCACGGTAGCACATTGGTTAGCACCGTTGCCTCACAGCGCCAGGGTTCCGGGTTCAATTCCCGCTTGGGTTAGGTTACTGTCTGTGCGAGTCTGCACATTTTCCCCGAAAGACTTGCTGGTTAGGTGAATTGGTCATTCTGAATTCAGACGAATAGGCGCTGGAGTGTGGCGACTCGGGCATTTTCACAGTAACTTCATGGCAGTGATAATGTAAGCCTACTTGTGACAATAATAAAGATTATTATTATTACATTTGAATTCCAACACCTCAATGAAGAGGCAGAGAGTGGTAGAGAGGGATCTCTGCCAAACATCTGCGGGTCGAGAAACACCTTCTCCAATCGCAGAAAGACCACAAGAGAAAACATATGACCCTGAGTAGATGTCATCCTCGAAACGAGGAACAACTGACAACCGAACAACAGAGGAGGAGCAGGTCATGAGGGTGTGACAGTCAATGTAACTTTCTGCGTTTGAGTGGTTCAGCTGGAATTCCATCCTTGCCGTGTTGGTTCTGATTGCTCAGCAATCAATGGCCTTTCCCAGTTCAAGTGATGATAGGAAGTTGCAGGAGAGTCAAACAGAGACCGCGAGGTGTCCGTCTCACAGGGGTACAGCTTACAGTCGTGTTCAACCCAGCCGGACATGTTCACATCTGGTGGTGAGAACTTCACCATGCTCCATAATCAGGGTGGCACGGTGGTGCAGTGGTTAGCACTGCTGCCTCACGTCGCTGAGGTCCCTGGTTCGATCCTGGCACCGGTTACTGTCCGTGAGAGTTTGCACATTCCCCCGTTTGTCTGGGTTTCGCTCCCACAACCCAAAAATGTGCAGAGTAGCTGGATTGGCTTTGCTAAATTTCCCCTTAATTGGAAAAAATGAATTGGGTACTCTAAAAAAAATTTTAAATCCATAATCAAAGGCAGTTCAGACTTCTTGTCAAAAGCAAATTACTGTGGATGCTGGAATCTGAAACCAAAAGAAATATGAAACTATCTTTGGTTTCAGATTCCTTGACGCAGGCTGCTCCAGTGTTTAATTGCACAGCATCTCCATCTTTTGCACAATGGTCTTGGCAACGTTCAAGTCCCAAGTGATGCACTGTTCTAGCTCTTGGGTTTATGTTGGACATCGGGTCGGCTTTGGTTTTTGCTTCAACGACAGATGTCATCTCTGCTGAGTGGGTCTCAAACCAGTCTTTGTTGTGGGTTCCACCTTTACCAAATGTTGCTGCTGCTGTGTCAGAAATGATTCAACTCAGCGACTTCCAATCTTCATCAGTAATAATGTTGATTGATTAAGTTTCTATTGATGAGCCTGTGAAATACTTTACAGTTTTATTTCATGTTGATAATTTAATTTCATATTGGTGGTGTCACAGTGAAGAATGTGCAAGTCAGAAAGAATTGTCAGCAAGGATTAATCAGCATTTTCCACTTGGAGATCAGTTAAATGTTTCAGAAACTGAATTATAGATTTTGCACCAAAAACTATTTAAGATTAAAGTAAAAGTTCATAACGCTATTGCAAGTGTGTTCCTGGGAAAGATCTTGAATAAAGAGGAAAGAAGTTTTTAAAAAGAGACACTGCAGCCCCAAAAATCAGTGACGAATCCAGAATATTAAACTGCAGCCAGTTATAGGGATTGTTGACGTCAGCAGACATAACCAAATATTGTAAGACTATCAATCTATCAATAGGGGCAGCACGGTAGCATTGTGGATAGCACAATTGCTTCACAGCTCCAGGGTCCCAGGTTCGATTCCGGCTTGGGTCACTGTCTGTGCGGAGCCTGCACATCTTCCCCGTGTGTGCGTGGGTTTCCTCCGGGTGCTCTGGTTTCCTCCCACAATCCAAAGATATGCAGGTTAGGTGAATTCGCCATGCTAAATTGCCCTTAGTGTTCAAAATTGCTCTTAGTGTTGGATTGGGTTATGGGGATAGGGTGGAGGTGTTTCCCTTGGCTAGGGTGCTCGTTCCAAGAGCCGGTGCAGACTCGATGGGCCGAATGGCCTCCTTCTGCACTGTAAATTCTATGAAATTCTAATAAATCTTTTATGTGATTAACAGCAGCAATAACAGCAGAATCCCGTCTCATCAGTCACTGAAGAATCTGTTGATGTGTCAAGAGGTTAAGTGACTGAGAGTATCTCTTCTCACAGACAGAGCAGATGAACGGTCTTTCCCCAGTATGATTACGTTGGTGTGCAATGACAATGGATGAGAATGGATGACTGCCTGAAATTCTTCCCACAATGAGTACAAGTAAATGGATTCTCCGCTGTGTGTATTTGCTTGTGTGTCAGAAAGCTGGATGAATGAATGAATCCCTTCCCACACAGAGAGCAAGTGAACAGTCTTTCCCCAGTCTGAACATGTTGGTGTACCTTGAGGTTAGATGACCACCTGAACCTCTTTTCACAGTGGGTGCAGCTGAATGGCCTCTCCTCAGTGCGACTGTGTCGATGATTTTCCAGCTTAGATGAACATTGAACCATTTCGCCCAGTCCTCACATTTCCACACTTTCTCCATGGTGCCGGTGTCCTTGTGTCTCTCCAGGTTGGATGATCAGTTGAAGCCTCGACCACACAGAACACATACACGGTGCAGGGGAGGGCAATGTACAGGAGAGCGAAAGACATAGGGGACTGTATAGGAAGGGGCACAGATAGGCGCTTCTGTGGACAGGAAAGAGACTCCAGGATGGTATGTTGCCTCCCTGGTGCCAGGATCCAGGATGTCTCTGAATGATACAGGACATCCTGAAGGGGGACGGAAAACAGCCACTGGGATCTCTTCCGGGGCAGGTGTGACCTGCACAAGAAGGATGTGTTGCATCTAAATTGGAGAGGTACCAATATCCTGGCTGGGAGATTTGCTGGAGTCACTCGGGAGGATTTAAACGCGTATGGCAGGGGGGTGGGAACCAGAGCGATAGCGTAGAAGGTGTAATAACTGAGGGGAAACGGAGAACAAAAATAAGAGAACAACATCACCTTGTCTGCTCAAACATAGTGGTTTGAAGAGTACTTGTTTCAATGCCAGAAGTATAGCAGGGAGGCAGATGAACTTAGAGCACTTATTAGTACTTGGAATTACGATGTTGTAGCTATCACAGAAATATGTGTAAAGGAAGGGTAGGATTTTCAGCTGAACATTGGAGGATATAGATGCTTCAGGAGAGATAGAGAGGGCTGTAAAAGGGGTGGGGGAGTAGCATTACTGGTTAAGGAGAATATTATTATATTATGAGGGGAAATATACCGTAAATGGCAAAACTCCTGGGAATATAGAAAGTCAGAGTTCTCTGTGTTGCATGTGCACAGATCTTTGAAGTTGGCATCACAAATGGATAAGATAGTCAAGAAAGCAGACAGAATGCTTGCCTTCCTTGGACGGGGCATCAAGTATAAAAACTGGCAAGTCATGCTGCAGTTGTATAGAACCTTGTCAAGGCCACACTTGGAATATTGTCCACAAATCTGGTCACCACAGTACCAGAAGGATGTGGAGGCTTTGGAGAGGGTGCAGTGGAGGTTTACCAGGATGTTGCCCAGTCTGGAGTGTGTTAGCTATGTGGAGAGGCTGAATAGACTCGGACTGTTTTCGTCAGAAAGACGGAAGATGAGGGGGGACCTGATCGAGGTCGACAAGATTATTTTCTTTTTTTTTAAACTATTTTTTTCTTTATAAATTTAGAGTACCCAATTAATTTTTTTCCAATTAAGGGGCAAGTTAGCGTGTTCAATCCACCTACCTTGCACATCTTTGGGTTGTGGGGGGGGGAAACCCACGCAAACATGGGGAGAATGTGCAAACTCTACACGGACAGTGACCCAGAGCTGGTATCGAACCTGGGACCTCAGCGCCGTGAGACTGCAGTGCTGACCTACTGAGCCACCGTGCTGCCCAGAGGTCGACAAGATTATGAGGGGCATGGATAGAATGGATGGGCAGGCACTCTTTCCTACCGTGGAGGGGCCAGTAGACAGGGGGCATAGGTTTAAGGGTGCTATGTCTTTTCGTCCGACGTCATTTCGTCCAACGACACTTCGTCCACGTCTTTTAGTCCAACGTCTTTTTGTCCGCCCGTCTTTTGGTCCAACGTCTTTTTGTCCGATGATTTTTTTCGTCAAAGACTTTTTGTGACTTGTTACGTTTCTTTGTCGGATGATTTTTTTTGTGAAAGACTTTTTGTAACTTGACTTTTTGTAACTTGCTTAGTAGCACTCCACTCCACTTTAACTTTTGTAAATAGAAATCTTCTCTAATGCACATAGCAAGGTATAATATACAATAAAGGATCTTTATTACCGGTCTCTTTCCTTTAACGAGCCTCGTTAAAGGATAGTTATTATCGTTCTCTTCCCTTTAACGAGCCTCGTTAAAGGATAGATATTATCGGTTTCTTTCCTAATCCCAAATTCGCCCATCCCGAAATGGCAAAGTTCATTGTGTCAACGAAGAGTAAACGGAAGGTGGCTGATGGAAAGATGGCTTATGAAGATTTGATAGACGATGAAGAAATACCTGCTGAATTCATTGTTTACTTCGACTTGACTTACATAGGCATTGTGAGAGGACGTGGTGCCAGACGAAGGAGAGAAACACCTACATTCCCGACAGCTGTATGGAATGTTAATCAGCGTGTTCTACAAGATCTACCGAGAACAAATAATGCTGCTGAGGGGTTTCATTCTGCGATAAAGCGTTCGGCGGGTGGAGCTCATTTGAATATCTGGAGGTTAATCAAAACTCTGAAGGAAGAGGAAGGGTTAATAATAGGCAAAAAGGCTCAAATTCTTCGGGGAGATCAGTCGACTTCATGTACGTGATATAAGAAAATACCTGAACGCCTCAAAAGACTGGTCGTTGAATATGATCCTACAGCGAAAATTGATTTCTTGAGGAATGTTGCTTACAATTTACATCAATTTTAATAAATTCGGGAATTCATCCTTAGTAAACTTTTAGATCTTTTTAACTGCATTTTTAGATTTTTTAACTTTTTAACTGCATTTTTCAGCTTGCATTTTACTTGCATTTTATCAATTACTTGCATTTTAGCAATTAAATTCACTTGCTGTATTGTACTTGCATTCTATCAATTAAATGGTTTTATACGGAGTTAATTTGTAATTGGATAATTGGACGAAGTGACGTTGGACCAAAAGACGTGCGGACAAAAAGACGTTGGACCAAAAGACGTGGACGAAGTGTTGTTGGACGAAGTGACGTCGGACGAAGTGACGCGACACGAGGTTTAAGGTCCCTGGTGAAAAGTTTAGAGATGTGCAAGGCAGGTTTTTTCATGCAGAGGGTGGTGAGTGCCTGGAATGCATTGCCAGGGGAGGTTGTGGAAGCAGATACGTTAACGGCGTTCAAAGGGCATCTTGACAAACACATGGATAGGATGGGGATAGGGATACGTCACAAGTAAGTGCTGAGGGTTTTGACAAAGGTTGGTATCATGACCAGTACAGGCTTGGAGGGCCGAAGGGCCTGTTCCTGTGCTGTATTGTTTTTTGTTCAAAGACACAGTTCAATGTGTGAGAAATAGTTCACGTGTTCGGAATGTGGATGACGTTGTAACCGATGGTCTAACCTTTTGAACAATATGTCATCATGCTGGAAGAAACCTTGGAAATCTGGGGATTGTGGAATAGATTTAATCAGACCGGGAGATTCATCGACCTGTTCACACTGAGGAGCGACCGTTAATGTTCTCCGTGTGTGTGGGAAGGGATTCACTCAGTTCACCAGCCTCACTTCATCATGGTCAATCTGTACAGGACTGATACCAAGTGCAATGTATCTTTCCTGAGGTTTGGTGGCCAGTACGGAACACAGTTCATGCAGCAAGTGAGGAAAAGACAGCAGGAGTTTCTCTAATCTGTGATTTACAAGGACACATTCTTGGTTCCCAGCAGTTACGTTTCTTCAGCAATTTCCTCATTTTCCCCAAAACTACACTGCCTGTTAATTCTATTATTTCTGATAATTCCATTACTGCAGCTATAAACATCACACATTAGAATTTAATCTGTACCATTATTTACTCTGGTTTAAGTTTATGTTGAGGTTAATAACAGACAAACTCTGTCTTCTCCCCCATCCGATTAGAGTTTCCAATGAGTGGATTCTGTGGAATGGAATGTCTGATCAGCGTTTCCACGGTGATCTGTCTGCAGTGAAGGACTGTCTTATCAGCGTTCCCATGGTTACCTGTCTGCAGTGAAGGAATGTCTTATCAGCGTTTCCATGGTGACCTGTCTGAAGTGAAGCGCCTACTTGAGTTTCTAACTCAGACTAAACTTCTCTCTCCCATAACACACATATTAGACATTAGATGTCAATGTATTTCAGCCAATGTCTCCAAAACCCTAAAAGGAGTTCAGATACACAAATGTTTAAATGTGGGAGGACAAGTTGATAAAGTGTTTAAAAAACACATGAGATCCAAGGTTTTATAATTCTGGGTGTGGAGTACAAAAGGACAGAGGTCATGTAAACCTGTACAAATCATTGGTTGGGCTGCATTTGGAATATTTGATCAGGTTTTGGGGATATTACACCAGGAAGGATATCAAGGCCATGGAGAGGGTGTAGAAGAGATTCACAGAGCTGATCCCAGGGAAGAGAGGCTTTAGTTACCAGGAGGGATTAGAGAAACTGGGGCTCTTTTCATTCGAATAGAGGCTGACTGGAGATCAGAGGGAGGGGGTTTTGATTCCGCCCTTGGGTGACTGTGTCGAGTTTGCACTTTCTCCCCGTGTCTGCGTGGGTTCCTTCCGGGTGCTCCAGTTTCCTCCCACAGTCCAAAGACGCGCAGCCTTGGTGGATTGGCCATTCTAAAAGATTTCCCCTGAGTGTCCAAAGGTTAGGTGGGTTTCTGGGGACAGGGTGGAGGAGTGGTCCTGAGTGGGGTGCCGTATTGGAGGGTCGATGCAGACTTGATGGGCCGAATGGCCTCCTTCTGCACTGAAGGGATTCGATGGAACAGAAAAAGGTTCACATGAAATATTAATCAGACTGTACAGGATTCTCGCTGGCCCGCGAGGGATGGGGGGGAGGGTGCGGTGTGTGTGTGTGTGTGTGTGTGGGGGGGGGGGGGGGGGGCAGTGGAAGAACTGGTGATGGTTTCTCTTATCTCTGAATGAAATGTTGTTTTTAAAGTGAAGGGTGTCTGTACTGGAAAATCTGAGTACCAAGTGCCGACTTGAACCATTCTCCAATCAGTTACAGCACAGCTCCCTCTACATTGCCCCATGAAACACTCCCAAGGCTGATACAAAATGGTGTTAGATGCAGAGTAAATCTCCCTCCATGCTGTCCTCATCAAACATTCCCACAATAGGTACAGTACAAGTTTGGATACAACGTATATCCTCCTCTGCACTGTCCCCATCAAACACTCCCAGGACAGGTACAGCACAGGGTTAGACACAGAAGATATCCCTTTGTACATTGTCCCAGTCAAACACTCCCAGGGCAGATACAGCACGGGGTTAGATACTGAGTAAAGCTCCAGTTACACTCTTATAATCAAACACTGCCAGGTGCAGATACACAGGCAGGTTAGCAAAACCATCCCTGATGCCAAGGCTTGGAGAGACAGGATGGAAGGTTTGGGAAGCTGGGACTATTAAAATTTGGTTTTTGGATCGCAGATTACCCACAAAGTGGAGTGGGGGAATGGGGTTAGATCCAGCTTAAAGCACATCAAGGTAGATGAATCCCCAGAAACTGATTAATTGTATCCCAGGACGTTGTGGGAGGCGGGGGGGGGGGGGGGGGGGGGGGATTGTGGGCTCCCCAGCAGAGATATTTGAATCGTCGACAGCCACAGGTGAGGTGTCTGAAGATTGGAGGGTAACAAATGTTGTGCCTTTGTTTAAGAAAGGCCGCAGGGAAAAGCCTGGGAACTACAGACCGGTGAACCTAACATCCATGGTGGATAAGTTGTTAGAAGGTATTCTGAGAAACAGGATCTACAGGCATTTAGAGAGGCAATGACGGTTTAGGGACAGTCAGCATGGCTTTGAGAGTAGAAAATCATGTCTCACAAATTTGGTTGAGTTTTTTAAATAGGTAACCAACAAGGTAGATGAGGGCAGTGCAGTCAATGTTGTCGACATGGACTTTAGCAAGGCCTTTGTCAAGGTACCGCATGGTAGGTTGCTGCATAAGGTTAAATCTCACGGGATCCATGATGAGGTTGCCAATTGGATACAAAACTGGCTTAACGACAGAAGAGAAAGAGCGGTTGTAGAGGGTTGTCTTTCAAACTGGAGGCCGGTGACCAGCGGTATGCCTCAGGGATCAGTGCTGGGTCCAATATTATTTGTTGTTTATATTAATGCTTTGGATGAGAATGTAGGAGGCATTGTTAGTAAGTTTGCAAATGACACCAAGATTGGTGGCATAATGACCAGTGAAGGTTATTTAGGATTGCAACGGAACTCGATCAATTGGGCCAGTGGGCCGATGAATGGCAGATGGGAGTTTAATTTTGATAAGTGTGAGGGCAGCACGGTGGCCTAGTGGTTAGCACAACCGCCTCATGGCGCTGAGGTCCCAGGTTCGATCCCGGCTCTGGGTCACTGTCCGTGTGAAGTTTGCATATTCTCCCCGTGTCTGCGTGGGTTTTGCCCCCACAACCCAAAAATGTGCAGAGTAGGTGGATTGGCCACGCTAAATTGCCCCTTAATTGGAAAAAATAATTGGGTAATCTAAATTTATAAAAAAAAAAAAAAAAAATAAAATTTTGATAAGTGTGAGGTGATAATCGGGGCAGGACCTACTCAGTTAATGGTAGAACAAAGAGATCTAGGAGTAAAGGTTCATAGCTTCTTGAAAGTGGAGTCACAGGTGGACAGGGTGATGAAGAAGGAGTTCAGCATGCTTGGGTTCATTAGTCAGAGCATTGAATACAGGAGTTGGGACGTCTTGCTGAAGTTGTATAATACATTAATTGGAATACTGTGTATAGTTCTGGTCCTCTTATAGAAAGGATATTATTAAACTAGAAAGAGTGTAGAAAAGATTTACTCGTATGTGACCAGGACTTGATGGTTTGGGTTGAGAGGCTGGATAGACTGGGACCTTTTTCCCTGGAGTGCAGGAGGATTCAGGTGATCTTATAGAGGTCTGTAAAATAATGAGGGGCACAGATAAGGTAGATAGTCAACATCTTTTCCCAAAGGTAGAGGAGTCTAGAACGAGAGGGCATAGGTTTGAGGTGAGAGATATAAAAGGGTCCAGAGGGGAATTTTGTTCACACAGATGGTGGCGAGTGTCTGGAACAAGCTGCCAGATGCAGTAGTAGAGGTGGGTACAACTTTGCTTTTAAAAAGCATTTCAACAGTTATATGGGAAAGCTGGGTACAGACGGTTATGGGCGAAATGCGGGCAATTGGGACTACCTCAGAGGTAAAAACTGGGCAGGAGCGTCAAATTGGGCTTAAGGGCCTGTTTTCATGCTGTAAACCTCTTTGACTCTATCCAACTGCAGCAAAACATCCTACATTTATATTAGATTTCCTTTGCAATAAACAATAATATTCCATTGACCTTCCTGATCACATACTGTACCTGCAGACTAACGTGGCATCGGGCACCCTGATTCTTCTGTACCTCAGAGTTCTGCAATCTCTCTCCATTTAAATATTATTTAATTCCTAACAAAGTGGACAATTGACATTTTCCCAAGTTTGCTCCATCTGTCAGTTTTTTGCCCACTCACTTAACCTGTTTGTAGTCCTTTGCAGTCCTTAAATCCACTTCACAAATTACTTCCCGACCCGTCTTTGAGCCATCAGAAAATTTAGCCGCCAGACATTCAATCCCGTCATCCAACACTTTCATACAGATTGTAAATGGTTGGGAGCCCAACACTGATCCTGGTGACATTCCACTTGTCACATCTTACCCACTCAGAAATGACCCATTTATACCGACTGGCTGCTTCCTGTTCGCTAACCAATCCTCTATTCATGCTGATACCTGTACCAGCCCGTACCAGCCTCCCCGAACAGGCGCCGGAATGTGGCGACTAGGGGCTTTTCACAGCAACTTCATTGAAGCCTACTCGTGACAATAAGCAATTTTCATTTCATTTCCTTTTCGATATGTTACTCCCCACAAAAAGAGCTCTTATTTTGTGGAATAACCTTTGATATGGCACCTTGGGAAATACCTTCTGGAAATCTAGATAAAGCACATCTACAGGTTCCCCTTTATTGACATCTGTTGTTACTTCCTCAAGGAACCTTGATAAATTAGTCAATCACGATTGATTCTCTGAACCCCATTTTCAATCACTGTGTCAAAAGAAAAATCAAATCTCCTCTACCCCTCTGCCAATTACCTCAGATGGACTCACTTTCTGTTAAAGAGCCTGTCAACCCCTCTCACCCACTTTCCCAAAAGTGAACATATTTAATCAGGAAAAGTCCAACAAATTCAAATATTTTCCTGTTAAAAATTTATTGACAAAACAGAACATGGTTAAAAAAACTAACAGAAAATGTATTGAGGATCAAAGACAACCAGAGTGACAGGATGTTCACAATGTTCTGGGTCCCAAATGGTTTCCCTTTGGCTCCTCTGTACTCTGTTCCCCTGAATCCCCGCTTTGGACACAGGGGCACTGAACCCTGGGGGTCACATCATCGCCAGCCTCTGTCACCCCCCGACCCCGAAACCTGATTGGTTGGAGGTCCAGTTCCCAGTTTAGCACAAGGCTAAATCGCTGGCTTTTAAAGCAGACCAAGGCAGGCCAGCAGCACGGTTCAATTCCAGTACCAGCCTCTCCGAACAGGCGCCGGGATGTGGCGACTCGGGACTTTTCACAGTAACTTCATTTGAAGTCTACCTATGACAATAAGCGATTTTCATTTCATTTCATTTCAGTCAGACCTCCAGCACCTTCCTGTCTCTATTAGTGACGCCCATGGCAGTTTCCCAACTGGGGAACAGGCCCCGTTATTCTCAGCTAAATTCAGCCCTCAGCTCCATCACCTGGCTGTCAGTGACACGGACAATAGAGACAGAAAGGTGCCCGAGGCTCAAATAGGAAGACAAAACTTGTGGATTAGGACCCCCGTAAATGTCAGCAACTTCTTAGAAAATATCAAATTCCCAGTCAACAAATTAAAAGGATCACACGACAGGAGTTCAAGTTTTATGACTTTTAATGCAACAAGCTAGAAGCTACTTTAACTTGGAAAACTACACAGTAAACTACAAATTAGAACTTTGCCCTTTTAAATAACCTGGAATCACACTCCACGATTATAGTTACTCTGTCCTGGAAGTCGAAACTGAATAGTCTCAGAACCTGTCCAAAGTGATGATTCATTCCCGAGGAAAGAACTGCTGTTTGTAATATATATAAATGATTTGGAGGTAAATGTAGCTGGTCTGATTAGTAAGTTTGCAGACGACACAAAGGTTGGTGGAATTGCGGATAGCGATGAGGACTGTCAGAGGATACAGCAGGATTTAGATCATTTGGAGACTTGGGCGGAGAGATGGCAGATGGAGTTTAATCCGGACAAATGTGAGGTAATGCATTTTGGAAGGTCTAATGCAGGTAGGGAATATACAGTGAATGGTAGAACCCTCAAGAGTATTGAAAGTCAGAGAGATCTAGGTGTACAGGTCCACAGGTCACTGAAAGGGGCAACACAGGTGGAGAAGGTAGTCAACAAGTATGCTTGCTTCATGCAATGAAGGCATGATTGCCTTCATTGGCCGGGACACTGAGTATAAGAATTGGTAAGTCATGTTGCAGCTGTATAGAACCTTAGTTCGGCCACATTTGGAGTATTGTGTTCAATTCTTGTCGCCACACTACCAGAAGGATGTGGAGGCTTTAGAGAGGGTGCAGAAGAGATTTACCAGGATGTTGCCTGGTATGGAGGGCATTAGCTATGAGGAGCGGTTGAATAAACTCGGTTTGTTCTCACTGGAATGAAGGAGGTTGAGGGGCGACTTGATAGATTTCTACAAAGTTATTAGTGGCATAGACAGAGTGGATAGTCAGACGTTTTTCTCCAGGGTAGAGGGGTCAATTACTGGGGGGCATAGGTTTAAGGTGCGAGGGGCAAGGTTTAGAGGAGATGTAGGAGGCAAGTTTTTTTAAAACACAGAGGGTAGTGGGTGCCTGGAACTCGCTGCCGGAGGAGTTGGTGGAAGCAGGGATGATAGTGACGTTTAAGGGGCATCTTGACAAATACATGAATAGGATGGGAATAGAGGGATACGGACCCAGGAAGTGCAGAAGATTGCAGTTTAGTCGGGCAGTATGGTCGGCACGGGCTTGGAGGGCCGAAGGGCCTGTTCCTGTGCTGTACTTTTCTTTGTTCTTTGATTTACTTCAGTTCTTCAACCAACACACCGAAGAAAAAAAGGGAGAATAGAATAGAATGTGAACTAGCAAAATACATAAAAATGGACAGTAAAAGTTTCTGTGGCTACGTAAAAAGGAAATGTTTGGCTCAAAGCTTTGTCCATTCCAGATAGAGTCAGGAGAATTTAGAATGAGGAATGGAGATCTTTACAGCCACCTCGTTCAACTCTGGGATGTGGATCATCAGCTTTTGGGGATTTATTCACTTTCAGCCCCATTAATTTCTCCAGGTCGACTTTTTCACCAATACTAATCTCTGCGAGTCCCTTGGTTCTCTGTTGTTTTGGGGACAATTTCTGTATCTTCCTCTGTGAAGACAGACTCACTTTGTTTAGTTTCTCTGCCATTTCCTTACTCCCCATTATAAACTCTCCTGTCTCTGCCTGGAATGGACCCACATTGGTCTTTGCTAATCTTTTCCTTTTCACATTCCTGTCAAAGCTTTTCCAGTCGGTTTTTATGTTTCTCACCAGTTTGCTCTCATCAGTTTCTTGGTCCACCTTTGCTGAATTCCAATGGATCTTGTGGAATCTTTAACTTTTCTTATGAGCCAAGGTTACATTACTTTTCCTGTTGGATTTCTGTTCCCTAAAGGAATCGGTATTTGTTGTATATATGTGAAATTAAAGTCACAAAAATCCCAGAGGACCATAGGCTTCTCTCCTCTTTGACATGATGTGGAGATGCCAGCATTGGACTGGGGTGAGCACAGTAAGAAGTCTTACAACACCAGGTTAAAGTCCAACAGGTTTGTTTCAAACACAAGCTTTTGGAGCGCAGCTCCTTCCTCTGGTGAATGGAGAGGTATGTTCCAGAAACATTTATATAGACAAAGTCAGAGATGCTGGACAATGCTTGGAATGCGAGCATTTGCAGGTAATCAAATCATGACAGATCCAGGGAGAGGGATAATCACAGGTTAAAGAGGTGTGAATTGTCTCAAGCCAGAACAGTTGGTGGGATTTTGCAAGTCCAGGCCAGATGGTGGGGGGGTGGATGTAATGCAACATGAATCCAAGATCCCGGTTGAGGCCGCACTCATGCGTGCAGAACTTAGCTATAAGTTTTTGCTCGGTAATTCTGCGTTGTCGCGTGTCCTGAAGACCACCTTGGAGAACGCTTACCCGGAGATCAGAGGCTGAATGCCCTTGACTGCTGAAGTGTTCCCCGACTGGAAGGGAACATTCCTGCCTGATGATTGTCGCACGATGCCCGTTCATTCGTTGTCGCAGTGTCTGCATGGTCTTACCAATGTACCACGCTTCGGGACTTCCTTTCCTGGAGCGTAAGAGGTAGACTACATTGGTCGAGTCGCACGAGTATGTGCCGCGTACCAGGTGGGTGGTGTTACCACGTGCAATGGTGGTATCCGAGTCGATGATCTGGCATGTCTTGCAGAGATTGCCCTGGCAGGGTTGTGTGGTGTTGTGGTCGCTGTTCTGAAGGCTGGGTAATTTGCTGCAAACAATGGTTTGTTTGAAGTTGCGCGGTTGTTTGAAGGCCAGTAGTGGGTGTGTGGGGATGCCCTTGGCAAGATGTTCATCTTCATTGATGATGTGTTGAAGGCTGCGAAGAAGATGTCGTAGTTTCTCCGCCCCAGGAAAGTACTGGACGATGAAGGGTACTCTGTCAGTGGTGTCCCGTGTTTGTCGTCTGAGGAGGTCGGTGCGGTTTTTTGCTGTGGCGCGTTGGAACTGTCGATCGATGAGTCGAGCGCCATATCCCGTTCGTACGAGAGCATCTGTAGGTGTCTGTTACGCTCCTCCTCGTCTGAGCAGATCCTGTGTATACGGAGGGCTTGTCCATAGGGGATGGCTTCTTTAATGTGTTTCGGGTGAAACACGTTGTCTGTGGGCTTGCTGTAAAGCGAAGTGCTAAGGTTGACAGAGAGAGAGCTGACTGGAGGTGATTTAACCCGAGGGTCAGCACACCTCAGGCGAGGGGCCTGGTTGAGAAGGCCGAGCCTTCATGAATAAACTCAGCCAGTACGGGAGTTGAATCCTCACTGTTGGCCTTGATCTGCATCACAAACCAGCCGTCCAGCCAACTGAGCTGACCGACCCCCTGATAAATATGTAATTATTCCTTGAATATTAGGTATTCCCTGTACCAATCAGTTTCCCAGTCCACCTCAGACAACTTGCCCCTCATACCCGGACAGTTTTCTTCTGTGAGGAACACCCAGATAAATTAAAGAAAAGAACCAGGTAACCACCAGGGCCCATCTCCATGGCAACATGGCTTTGGGGGGTGTTCCAAACAGAAATAGGAACTAAATATCTTCAAACTTCTAAACACCCTTTCACTCGGAGATCCTTGTACAATTTGAAGCCAGGTATTAGCAACAAAGCTCAAAGAGCATCAGCCCACTGGAGGCAAAGTGGTGAGACCGGCCAGTCCAGCAGAAAGAAACCCTCCGACCATCCCCACTGACCACCTGTCAGAATGAACAAAATGCAGTCCTGGGTGTAGAGCAGAAACAATAACAGCCGAATCCAACCTCTGTAATCAATTGTGAAATTGTTGGTGTCACAGCAGGTCTGATGAAACATGCAATCCCGTCTCACATTGTGGGGTGGACAGCATCTCCCCAGTATGAACTCGCTGGTGTGTCCGCAGGTGAGATAACTGAGTAAATCCTTTCCCACACTGAGAGCAGGTGAATGGCCTCTCCCCAGTGTGAACTCGCTGGTGTGTCTTCAGGGTGGATAACTGAGTGAATCCCTTCCTACACTGAGAGCAGGTGAATGGCCTTTCCCCAGTGTGAACTCGCTGGTGTGTCCGCAGGTCGGATAACTGAGTGAATCCCTTCCCACACTGAGAGCAGGTGAATGGCCTTTCCCCAGTGTGAACTCGCTGGTGTGTCTGCAGGTGAGGTAACTGAGTGAATCCCTTCCCACACTGAGAGCAGGTGAATGGCCTCTCCCCAGTGTGGACCCGCTGGTGTCTCCGCAGGTGAGATAACCGAGTGAGTCCCTTCCCACACTGAGAGCAGGTGAACCGTGTTTCCCCAGTGTGAATTCGCTGGTGTGTCTTCAGGGTGGATAACTGAGTGAATCCCTTCCCACACTGAGAGCAGGTGAATGGCCTCTCCCCAGTGTGAATTCTCTGGTGCATCTGCAGGCCGGATGGCTGAGTGAATCCCTTCCCACACTGAGAGCAGGTGAATGGCCTCTCCCCAGTGTGAATTCTCTGGTGCATCTGCAGGCCGGATGGCTGAGTGAATCCCTTCCCACACTGAGAGCAGGTGAATGGCTTCTCCCCAGTGTGAATTCGCTGGTGTGTCTTCAGGGTGGATAACTCAGTAAATCCTTTCCCACACTGAGAGCAGGTGAATGGCCTCACTCCAGCGTGAACTCGCTGGTGAATGCGCAGGTGCGTTATCTGAGTGAATCCCTTCCCACACTGAGAGCAGGTGAATGGCTTCTCCCCAGTGTGAACTCGCTGGTGTCTCAATAGGTGGGACGAATCACAGAATCCTTTCCCACACTGAGAGCAGGTGAATGGCCTCTCCCCAGTGTGAACTCGCTGGTGTGCCTGAAGGTTAGATAATTGACTGAATCTCTTACCACACTGAGAGCAGGTGAACGGCCTCTCTCCAGTGTGACTGCGTCGATGAATCTCCAGCTCAGATGGGGCTCTGAATCCCTTCCCACAGTCCCTACATTTCCACTGTTTCTCCATGTTTAGGGTCTCCTCGTGTCTCTCCAAGTTGGATGATCAATTGAAGCCCCTTCCACAGATAAAACATGTCTCTCCCTGGTGTGAATGTTATGTTTATTCAGGCTGTGTAACTGGTTAAAAGTCTTTCCACAGTAAGTTCACTGGAACTGTCTGTGCAGAGTCTGCACGTTCTCCCCGTGTCTGCGTGAGTTTCCTCCGGGCGCTCCGGCTTCCTTCCACAGTCCAAAGATGTGCAGGTTAGGAGGATTGGCCATGCTAAATTGCCCTTTGTGTCGAAATAGGTTGGGTGGGGTTATTGGGTTACGGTGATAGGGTGGAGGTGTGGGCTTCGGCAGGCTGATCTTTCCAAGGGATGGTGCAGACTCAATGGTCCAAACGGCCTCCTTCTGCACTGTAAATTCTGGGAGTCTATGAACTCTCTCACTCGGGTGTGTGTTGTGTGGGTCTCGGTGCTTTTCCAGTCACACTGATGTTTCCACAGTCAGTTCACTGGAACACTCTCACTCGGGTGTGTGTTGTGTGGGTCTCGGTGCTTTTCCAGTCACACTGATATTTCAAATCTTTAGGTGACAGTTCGGGCAAATATTTCTCCATCTAGATTGAAAGGCCGATGATATTCAGGTTCCAAGGAATCGAGTGACTGTCAGATCGAGACGAGACCTTTGAGATTTCTGTCTGTAATTCCTCCTCATCTAATATCCTGTAAAAACAATTTACAAAATTCATCACTGTCAGTACAAGGCAGAAACTTAGAACAGACAATTCTCGTTTCTATGTCACATTCTTTCCTCTCTCTTATTCTCCAAAAGCTGTAAATCTCCATCCCACACACTCTCCCTCCATTCTCACTCTGCTGTATCTAATATTCACTCTCCCTATTCTCCTGAAGGTGCTGATTCAGGCTGATTGACAGATCCATGTTCACCGCTTCCTGTCCAGGAGATCATAATAAATACGAGCTGCAGTCGGCCATTCGGCTCATCAATCCGGAACCATTCAATGGGATCATTGGCCGATCTACCTCAGCACCGTTTTCCCACACTATCCCCCATATCCCTCGACATCTTCAATATCTAGAAACCCATCAGTCTGTGTCTTGAACATATTTGATGACTGAAGTTCCAGAATTCAAAAGCTTCACCACATCCTCGAGTAAAGATCCCTCCTCATCTCAGCTTTCTCTCCATTTCCCTGCCAGTTGTCCATAACCCTCGACACTTATTGAAATTCATTCATTCCTTTGTCACCTCAAACCTTAACTACACAATGTTCCCCTTGCCGGCCTCTCAGATTCAACTCCACACAAGGTCATGTCAAAATCTGCTGCCTGTGGGCGTATTCACACTAATACCTGCTCACCCAACACCAGGAGTAACCAAATCCACTGGAGAAAAGGGGACATCTTGGGGTGGGAGGTGTTGATGTGGGAATGGAAAAAACCTGTTGAGACTGAAGATTGTGGAAATTGGAGACATGTGGGTTTATCAGGGGTATCAAGTGCACATAATTTACATGGTGGAGGAGGAGGCCCAAGAGTTGTCCTGCATCACAGCTTGGTCTGGCAACAGCTCGGTCCAAATCACAAGAAACTGCAGAGTGTGATGAACTCAGCCCAATGCATCACACAAGCTTGCCACACCCACACTGATTCTGTCTACACCTCCCGCTGCCTCAGGAAGGCAGACAGCATTATCAGAGACCCGTCCCACCCAGGCATTGCCTTCTTCCAGATATTTCCATCAGACAGAAGTCTGAAGACCCGCACATCCAGACATAGGAACAGCTTCTTCCCCACAGGTACAAGACTCCTCAACGACACCCTTCAGACTGATCTGTTCCCTGTAAGAACACTATTCACGATGCCCTATGCTGCTCTTGCTCATGTATTTGCTTTGTTTGCCCCCTTGTTCCACACTGTAACTAATCACTGTTTGTCGATGTACCGTTTGTCAATCTTCTCTGTTGATTATTCTTTTGTCTACTATGTATGTACTGTGTACGTTCCCTCGGCCGCAGAAAAATACTTTTCACTTCGGCACATGTGACAATAAATCAAATCAAAAATATGCCCTTGTAACATTCCATATATAAAATATTTGACTTACACGCTGCCTGTTCTACACACCAACAGTATTCACACAGCTCCCTTGGATCTTAGGCTGCTCCCAGACACTCCATGCTGGTCCCCAACATATAATGTCAATATCCCCTCCCTTCACAGTCAGAAGCATATTGCCCTCACCATAATTGCCCACTCAGGTCACTCTCATCAAACTTCCTCCCCAACTCAGTCAGTAGGCCTTCACTCAACCCCCCCCCCCCATCTCACTCACAGGTTCCTCTCTTCAGACCTCCTTCCCCACTCACTCCAACTACCCCTGCTCACTCACAATCTACTTTCCCCAAACTCCCCTCCGTATGCTCATTCCCTGCGGCAGTGATCATTTAGATCCGAAACATTAACTGTTTCTCTCCGCAGAAGCTGAAAGACCGGCTCATTCATCCACATTTTATGTCTTTACTTCCGATTTCCAGCATCCGCAGTATTTTGCTCTAATTTGAACCTTCAGACCTCCTCCCACCCAATCAGCTCAGTAGAATGTCCTCCAGCTGTTTTTGGAAAGTTGTCACCATCCGGGTCACTGGGAAACTGAGGCCCCGCCCACCCGCCGAAACCGCGCATGCGCCCCGCTGCCCGCAGAAACAAGATGGCGGCCGTTAACCCGGGTTTGGTTCCGGGAAAAAAGCCCTGGAGCACAAAGCATCTGACCTCCAGGCTTCTGTCGGGGCTTGCAGCCTGCACCAGGTGTTTATGAAGTCCCCGCTCCTTCCCCAACCGAACTCCCGACTCCATTCCTCCCTCCGCCCCAGTGACCCTCACCTGTCAAAAAAAGCCTCTCCCGCACTTGCAGGGCTCGGCGTAAAGTGACACTGCGCATGCTCTAGACACAGCATTGCGCCTGCGTACTGGGCTCATGTGGAGTGATCAGGGCAGATTCACAAACGCTGGGTATGTTGGGTAATAAGAGCATAATTGAAACTCCGAATAGGTAGTAGAAGATATATTTTGTTGCCTAGTTGAAATAAAACGCAAATTCGTGTAAATGGGTGTTGTGATATGTTCTATTTCCCAAAGTGATTTAAATGGCTGTTCTAAACAAAAGCAAATTGCTGCAGATGCTGGAATCTGAAACTAACAGAGAAAATGTTGAAAAATCTCAGCAGGTCTGGCAGCACATGTAAGGAGAAAAAAGAGCCCAGATGCCCCTTTGTCAAAGCTAAAAGCCGTTGAAAGTGGGAGATATTTATGCTGTTGGGGGAGAGACTGAAAGATGAGTCATAACCACAGAAACCAAGGGAAAAGAGTGCTAAAATATGCAGGTTAGGTGGATTGGTCATGCTAAATTGCCCCTTTGTGTCCAAAAGGTTTGTCGGGTTATGGGGGTAGGTTAGAGGCATCGGCTTAATTAGGGTGCTCTTTCCAAGGGCTGGTGCAGACTCGATGGGCCAAATAGCCTTCTAATGCACTGCAAATTCTAGGATAATGGCAGACCCCAGAGAGAATAAAAGGGCAAATAGCAGAGAAACGAAAATCAGAGAGTAAGCTGCGACAGATAAAGATGTTGCGGGAAGGGGAGACACGACTGGGAGAGAGGCAAAATGAGATGAAGGGGGAAGGATTGGATTGGATTTGTTTATTCTCATGTGTACCGAGGTACGGTGAAAATAATTTTTCTGCGAGCAGCTCAACAGATCATTAAAAGAAAAGGAAATAAAAGAAAAAACATAATAGAGCAACACAAGACACACAATGTGACTACATAAACACCGGCATCGGATGAAGCATACAGGGGTGTAGTGTTACTGAGGTCAGTCCATAAGAGGCTTGTTTAGGAGTCTGGTAACAATGGGAAAGGGGGGATCAGACAGGGGAAAGAGTGGGGGGGGGGAATATATATAAAGGAAGGCAAATAAATAAAAGGTAAAAGACAGTTAAAATGAAATGGAATGTAGATAGTGGGCTCGAGCTAATCATCTGAAGTTGTTGAATTCGATGTTGAGATGGGAAGTGCGTATCGTGCCTAACCGGAAGATGAAATGCTGTTCCTCCAGTTTGCTTTGAGCTTCACTGGAACATTGCAGCCGGCCAAGGACAGACATGTGGGCATGGGAACAGGGTCTTGTGTTAAAATGGCAAGCAATGGAAAGGTCAGGGACCAGAATGCACACACAGCGAAGATCTACGTTTGGTCTCTCTGATATAGAGGAGACCACACTGGGAGCAGTGAATGCAATAGGCCCATTGAAAGAGGTTCAAGTGAAACGCTGCTTAACCTGGAGTCAGTGTTTTGGGCCTGGGATGTTAAGCATGGAAGAGATAAAAGGGCAGGTGTTGCACCTTCTGTGATTGCATGGCAAGGTGCCATAGGTGATGGGAGAGGTGCTGGGTATGGTGGAGGAGTGGACTAGATTATCTCGGCGGGAACGGTCTTTGTGGAATGCTGACACAGGGAGTGATGGGAAGATGTGTTTGGTGGTGACATCACGCTGGAGTTGGCGAAAATAGCAGAGCATTATGCTTTGCATATGGAGGCTGGTGGGGTGAAATGTGAGAACGGAACACCGCGCAATGGAGGGCTCCCGCTCGGGAACGGCATTTTCGGGGCTTTAAGCCTGCTCCCAGGCTCCACGGACACCTAAAGAGCAGGCAGAAGGCACGTAGAAGCCACACAGAAGGCACAGCAGAAGAGGATGTTCAGGATCAGCAAGAAGACGTCCATTAAAAAGACAGCTGAGGGCCCGTCGGGGAATGGAGAAGTCACCAAGGAAAAAGGAGGCTGGAGCACCTGGAGAGGCCGCATTGCCTACGACTGAAGAGATAACCAAGGTGATGGCTGCAGAATTCGAAAGGCAGTTTACAAAATACTTGGACACGATGGGAAGAAGATGAGGGAGGTTTTGAGTGTGTTGGTGGAGGAGGCGATTTCCCCTATGATGACGGCGGTGGCAGGTGCAGTGGCGGAGATGCGGGTTCAAGGTGAGGCGCTGAAGGAAGTGGAGGAGACGTTATTGCAGCACGGTGATCAACTTACCTCGATGGGGAAGGAGATGCAGAAGGTGCTGGAGATTAACAAGGATCTACAAGGGAAAATGGAAGACCTGGAAAACAGATCCAGGCGACAGAATTTGAGGATTGTGGGGCTGCCTGAAGGAGTTGAAGGGCCGAGGCCGACTGAGTATTTTGCCACTATGCTGGCGGAACTATTGGGGGAGGGGGAGGATCCATCCCGATATGAATGTTTGTGGAAGAGGGAGCAATCAAGCGGGCTGATTTGGCTGGATGGTGTTAAGCTTCTTGAGTGTTGTTGGAGCTGTACTCCAGGCAGGTGAAGAATATTCCATTACACTCCTGACTTCTGCCTTTTAGATGGTTGACAGGCTTTGAGGGGTCAGGAGATGAGTTACTCACTGTAGGATTCCTAACCTTTAACCTGCCCTTGTAGCCACAGTATTAATATGGCTAGTCCAGTTCAGTTTCTGATCAATGGAAGCCCCCACCGTCTCACAGCCCAGGATTGTTGATAGCGGGGGATTCAGCGATTGTAATGTCATTAAATGATGGATAGATCCTCTCTTGTAGGAGATAAAGAACAAGAACAAAGAAAATTACAGCACAGGAAAAGGCCCTTCGGCCCTCCCAGCCTGCGCTGATCCAGATCCTGTTGCCTATTTTCCAAGGATTTACTTCCCTCTGTTCCCCACCCGGCATTGCCTGACACTTGTGTGGCACGAATGTAACTTGCCACTTATCAACCCAAGTCTGGATATTGTCCCGGTCTTGCTGCAGTTAGACATGGACTGCTTCATTATCTGAGGGTTGACGAATGGTGCTGCACATTGTGCAATCATCCACAAACGTCCCCACTTCTGACCTTACGCTGAAGGCAGGTCATTGATGAAGCAGCTGAAGATGGTTGGGCTTGGGACACTACCTTGAGGAACGCCTGCAGTGATGTCCTGTAGCTGAAATGGTTGGCCTCCAACCACCACAACCATCTTCCTTTGTGCCAGGTACGACTCCAACCAGGGGAGAGTGTTTCCCCTGATTCCCATTGAGTCCAGATTAGCTGGGGCTCCTTGATGCCATACTCGGTCAAGTACTGCCTTGATGTCCAGGGCATACACTCTCACCTCGCCTCACCTCTGGCATTCAGCGCTTTTGTCCATGTTTGAACCAAGGCTGTAATGACTGCAGGAAGACATCAATAGACTGATCAGCTGGCCAGAAAAGTAGCAAATTGAGGTCAATCCAGAGAAGTACGGGGTAATAAATACATATGGGGAGGACAAACACGGCAAAGGGAAAGAATATGAATGGTTCGACAGTGAGGTGTAGAGGGACAGAGGGGTGTTAGAGTGCATGTTCACAGATCCCTGAAGGTGACCGGAGAGGTAGATGTGGTGATTGTAAAGGCAAAGAGGATACTTTGTTATTCACGGGTCATAGAGTACTGGAACAGGGAATATTCCCAGCAATTTCTATTGGAGGAAAGACCTGAAACCCCTCTCGCCACAGATGCTGCCAGAGCTGCTGAGTATTTCCAGTATTTTCTGTTTTCATTATAAGATCAGGGAGGTTATACTGGAGCTGCCAAAACACTAGTTAAACCACAGCTGCATTACTGAGTACAGTTCTGGTCACCACATTACAGGAAGGATGTGTTCATCCCAAAGAGAATGCAGAGGAGATTGACCAGCATGCCGACACAAATGGAGAATTTTAACAATGAGGAAAGATTGGAGAGGCCGAGGTGGTTTTCTGTGGAACAGAGAACGCTGAGGAGAGATTAACTGAGGTGTTTAACATTCTGAGGGACCTGGATAGAATGCATAAGAAGGATCTATTTCATTAACAGATCAATAACCAAGGGGTATAGATTTAAAGTAATTAGCAGAGGATTGGGAGTGGAAGGGGGATAATGGCTCTCTGTGTCTATTCGGAACCCTGGATATGCGTTATCCCTTCTCAGCTCCCAAATAACAGAGGTCAAGTCTGTGCTTCTTGGCAAAGGCCAGTTGAACTTTATTTGTCAGCTGTGCAACTGGGAAACTTGTTTTTAATACAAAATTTAGAATCAACAACTAGCCCTGCAGCAAGCTAGTCAGATTAATTGTCTTTCGCGAATACAGAAGTTGAATTTTCATTCAAATCATAATACGCCAGATAAAATAACTGGGTAATTGCGATTAGCAAAGCGAGTAGCAAAGGTTTCAGAAATATTGATGGAGTGAGCAAGAAGAGAGACAGAATAGAGCAACAGAAGCAATTTTCCATTCCGGTAAGTGATTCTTAAGAGAATTGTAATCTCAAAGTCTAGCCTTCTTTTTACTGCTGATTGGCTTTAACTAATTTATAATTTATCAGTTCGACCAAAGTGTCTGTCCATCAATTTAAGAGATATAGGTATTTGAATATGTTGGTGGAATTTTCCCATTCCATTACTTGCCAATTTTCCAAATTATCGACACCTGCATCTCAACATTAATTAGAAAATACACAGCCTTCAGGGCATTATGACCTCACACTGTCTATTACCATGGAAACAGGACTGCCCGTGCTGGAAAAGCAGCAGCAGACAATGGGGTCTTTTAGCTAATTGGCGTCACTGACCTTGCTTGTCTCAGGCAATTTGCAAATGTTAAAATCTCGGTTGAATGAAAGAAAATTAAAGTGTATGATCTGGATTAACCCTTAACGGGTTTCCAGCTATTGTTGCACTCAAATTATGCTTAATGAGTTCTCATTTAAGCCTTTTATCTTTATCATCTATAGCTAACTAGAGCCAATTTCTATCAGTCTCCCCTTTTGATTCTTCTAAAGAATAATAAGATGAATCAAAATAACAAATATAAATTAAGGAAGAAATGCAACAGGTTAGAAGTAAGCGCAGAGAGGAACTCATTCACTTTGTCTTTCATGGTTCACTTGTTTGAGAACAGCCTTCAGCACTGGAGCGGGCAAAGCTTTGCAAGTGTTACAAGCATTCTAGAGGTATTTTATTCAAAAAAGTGATTATATAGTACAAGAACAATTCAGTAATAATGGAAGCTGATTATATAATTGCAGTAATAATTTGGTAACAATGCAATAATAATGCAATAATAATAGTTCAATAGTAGGAGCCTTCTTCAATGTCATGGGCTGGTGGTGCAGTTAGACCACTATGACCCACTTTGATTGTTGGGGCATTATGGGTAGCCATACATTGGCCAATGCATCTGATTGGCAAGATCACTACGTAAATGGCAAGCCCAAAAATGAAAAATAAGAGAAATCCCTGAATGATGGAAATTCCTGTGCCGCCCACCCATCCAGAGAGCCATCCCCAGAGTGGTGTCAGAGGGTTGGTAAAGTTTCCTAACGTCTTCTGGAATATGTGCTGACAAGCTTTTGATTTCTTCTGAATTATCTGGGATGTAGGGGAAATACTCTGCACCAATCAGGGCACAGGTACCACCTTTTTCGGCCAGCAAGTAGTCAAGTGCCATCCGATTCTGTAAAGCCACAGTTTGAATGGCCAGCATCTGGGCTGAAATGCTACTTAGGGCTCAGGCAGTGTCATTGGCTGTTTCCTCTCACGCTGCGGCTAATTTAATGTATTCTCTGGTCAGTACGATGATGCCATAGGCAGGGATGAGAGCAGAAAAGAATTTCTCAGCCCTGTGATCTCACGTTTAGATCTCTTGATGATAGTGGGAGGTTGATATTTCTCAAACTGTGGGATGAGAGGTCCATGTTTTGGGTCTGTGTTCATAGCATCGGCTGGGGAAAGGGAAAGGGAATGACGGAAGAAGGGGATAATGAATCCTAAATAGAATGCTCCTCTCCAGCTCACTGGGAGCTAAGGGTATGCATTATTACTGCAGATGTAATAGGTGCCATTATACTTAGAATATTGGGCAACCACTTGTTGGGACCAACGTTCTGTAAAATTTGTCCCATCAGTGACATTAGGTAGCCCTTTAAAGCCAATGGGATTCTCTTCATGTCCCGAGACCACAACCTTTCTTGTGTCATGAGTGCACATTTTACTGGCACTCACATCCAAATAATATTCACATTTACTGTTTCCTGCATTCCATGCTCTATGATTATAGCTGAATATATGGTCCCAGTATGATTATGACCAGTTGGGAAGGTTACTTGGGGTGCTTTCTGTTTCTGATTGTAGACATGTTGAAACCATCCCTTGAGTGTTTAATGGGCTGCCTGCAGATCGCCATCTCTTAACCTCATGGTTTATCATTTCTTTGGTTCTGGTGTGTCCACATTGGGGAAGGGTATGGTCCGGATTTTGGAAAATGTATCATTCTGCCATTTGGGATAAAGTAAAAGGAACATGCTGTAGTGGGATACCTGCTTGGGAATTGGTCGGGATAGAAGAACACACCCAGCATTTAGAGACATTAAAGTCTCTGCCATAGGTATAGGACATGTAAAGGAACGTGTTAACATTGAACTCCTGGGTAAGGCCTGCTGGGCCAAACATGGAACTGAAAATCAATATTATGGAAAACATTTTTACAGATTCTGAGTTTGGAACACGCGCTTCACATGTGACGCGTGAATCCATGATTTATTTCCTTGGAGTTTCACGGCTGACTGGGTTCCGAGTAATATCTGGTAGGGGCCTTCCCACTTGGCTGCTAACGGTTCGCGCTGAATTTGTTTTATGTAAACGGATTCGCCGGGCACCAAGTCGTGCCCCCGCCCCCCCCCCCTCAGGAGGATCGCCCCCACGCCGCCGACACCTGACAGCATTTGTTACGTTTTGACAATAACTGAGTAAAGCATCACTCATCAGATGGCAGTCTGCCTTTCTTAAGTCAATAGTTCCTGGCAGGGACATGGGTCTGCCAGTGATGAGATCAAATGGGCTTCGGCCTGTGGTTCTGGTTGGGGTTGCTCTGATACTGCATAAAACTAGTGGCAAGGCTTGAATCCAATTCCTGCCTTCTTGGTTGTATTTGGACAATCGTTCTTTTAAAGTCTGGTTCATGCATTCCACTTGTCCTGATGATTCTGCATGACAAGGGCATTGTAGATTCCAATTGATGTTCAGTAACCTGCACACCTCCTGGCAAACAGCACCTGTAAAGTGAGTTCCATTGTCTCGGTTAATGATAGGTGGTACTCCCCATCTGGGAATATCGTCTTTGTATAGGACTTTGGCTGTAGCCCTCCTGATTGGAGCAGCCTCTACCCATCTCGAGAGGTTATCCACTATTACAAGGATGTCAGTATATCTTTGACATGTAGGAAGGGTGATGTAATCGACATGTATGTTCTGGAATGGTCCTGCAAGGGCAGGAGCTTTTAGCTGAGGCATTGATGTTATAGGTCCTAAGTTGTTCTTTTGACAGGTTACACAGCGGTTTGATACCAATTGTACATGTGTTTTGAATCCTTTGCCACACCAACTTTTCTGGAATCGAGTCATCATCTGTCCTGGGGCTAAATCTCCCCATGAATGGATCTGTTGGGCCAGAAATGGCATCAGTGCCTGTGGTGCAACTGGTTTATCCGTCTGAACTTGTCTCCAAATATCATCATCATACCACTGGATACCCGAGTCTAACCATGACCATTTCTCTTCTTGTGTAGAGACATGTTGCATTTCACATAGATCTTGTAATGAATCGGTCACTCCCAATTTGTAGATGTGTCTTGGTTCTGCTGAAGAATCCCACTGGGAGGCAGCTTCCTTTGCTACTCGGTCTGCAAGGGCATTTCCTTGTGCTTCCATAGTGTTGCCTTGAGTATGGGCCTTGCACTTTAGAATGGATACTTCCTTTGGCAAAGCTATGGCTTCTCAGAGGTCATAATTTCAGTGGTGGGGGTCTGGAACTCGCTGTCTGATGGGGTCATAGAAGCAGAAATCCGGATCACTTTCAAATAAATGTCTTGGATATCCAATTGAAGGACTGGGACATACAGGGCAATCGACTGAGATCTGCAAAATGGGATTAAGCTGAATAGCTCCACTGCAGCCAGCACTCACACAATGGGCCAAATGGCCTCTATCTGTACCAGAACATTGGAGGTTTTTACTCTGATAGTTGGAGTTTGTTTCTGATGATAATAACCTCCAAGGGACTGGAGTTCAACATTCTAGATATTCTAGTGGGCAGCACGGTAGCATTGTGGATAGCACAATTGCTTCACAGCTCCAGGGTCCCAGGTTCGATTCCGGCTTGGGTCACTGTCTGTGCGGAGTCTGCAAGTTCTCCCCGTGTGTGCGTGGGTTTCCTCCGGGTGCTCCGGTTTCCTCCCACAGTCCAAAGATGTGCGGGTTAGGTGGATTGGCCATGCTAAATTGCCCTTAGTGTCCAAAATTGCCCTTAGTGTTGGGTGGGGTTATGGGGAGAGGGTGGAGGTGTTGACCTTGGATAGGGTACTCTTTCCAAGAGCCGGTGCAGACTCGATGGGCTGAATGGCCTCCTTCTGCACTGTAAATTCTATGATAATCTATGATATTGGTGAAATAAATCAGCTGTTTTAAACACATTGTAGATTTTTGTCTTTCCTGCCTGAGTGTTTAACATCACCTGGGACAATCTCACCTCATAGCATCAGAGAATTTACAGTGCAGATGGAGACCCACGCAGACAAGGAGAGAACTTGCAGACTCACCACAGACAGTGACCCAATCCGGGAATCGAACCCGGGACCCTGGTGCTGTGAATCAACGGTGCTACCCACTGTGCTACCGTGCCACCCTTGGATCCAAGCTCCCGGATTGTCTGTCTTTCTCTCCAGGTGAGATTCTGTTTGTCTCTTGTATTTCACTGTGACAGGGCAGAGACCTGATTGAAGGGATTCAAACATGGAAGATCTGGGAAAAATGGGGAAGGATTTGGGGGATGACAACATGTGGGCAGCACGGTAGCATGGTGGTTAGCATAAATGCTTCACACCTCCAGGGTCCCAGGTTCAGTTCCCGGCTGGGTCACTGTCTGTGCGGAGTCTGCACGTCCTCCCCGTGTGTGCGTGGGTTTCCTCCGGGTGCTCCGGTTTCCTCCCACAGTCCAAAGATGTGCGGGTTAGGTGGATTGGCCATGCTAAATTGCCCGTAGTGTCCTAAATAAGTAAGGTGGGGGGGGGGAGTTGTTGGGTTATGGGTATAGGGTGGATACGTGGGTTTGAGTAGGGTGATCATTGCTCGGCACAACATCGAGGGCCGAAGGGCCTGTTCTGTGCTGTACTGGTCTATGTTCAAAGAGTTTGGAGAGCAGCGGGAGGTTGAAGATGGGGCAGTAATTTGTAAGGATGGCAGGGTCAAGGGTTTGTTTTATTGAGGAGGGGGTGATGATGGCAGATTTGAAGGACAGAGGGACAGTACCTGAAGAGAGAGAAATGTTGACAATATCTGTGGACACAGGATAGTTGGCTGATCAGTAGCTCAGTGGGAATAGGGTCGATGGAGCAGGAGCTGGGTCTCATGGACAAGATGAGCTCTGAGAGGGCATGAGGGGAGATGGGAGAGAAACTAGAGAAAGATGTGGGTTCAGGGCTCGGGAAAGGATGACATTTAGAGACAGTTTGGTCCGTTGGGCTCGTGGAAGGGAGGGAAGCAGCAGAGGCAGCTGATCGGATTGACTCAATCTCAATCACAAAGAAGCTCCACAAGCTCCTCACACTTCTTGTTGGAGGCGAGGATGGAAGAGACACGGGGAGAGCGAGAGAACTTCAAAAGGAACTAACTTGTGTCAGAGAGATTAGAAAGTTTCAACACACTGCGTATTTCACACAAATCTAATTTATTTGACTATTACCCAGAATATTAGCCTCTGTAAATGGGCTGGAATTGTTATCAGCTGAAAGAGACCCAAATGAACATGGTTCAGTCCGGAATGTGAGGAACAGCAAAATCCAATCACTGTGGTTACTTGTGGCCTCGCTGGTGTCTCAGCAGGTGGGATGACTGAGTGAATTCCTTTGCACACTTGGTGCAGGCGAATAGCCTCTCCCCAGTGTGAATTTGCTGGTGCATTTTCAGGCTTAATGACCGAGTGAATCCCTTCCCACACTTGGGGCAGGTGAATGGCCTCTCCCCAGTGTGAATTCGCTGGTGTGTCAGCAGGTTGGATGACACAGTGAATCCCTTCCCACACTGAGAGCAGGTGAATGGCCTCTCTCCGGTGTGACCTCGCTGGTGCTTCTGCAGGTCAGATAACTGAGTGCATCGTTTCCCGCACTTGGTGCAGGCAAATGGCTTCTCCCCAGTGTGAACCCGTTGGTGTGTCAGCAGGTTGGATGACTGAGTGAATCCCTTCCCACACTTGGGGCAGGTGAATGGCCTCTCCCCAGTGTGAACTCGCTGATGTACAATGAGGTTAGATGATTGCCTGAACCCAGTTCCGCAGTGAGAGCACCTGAATGGTCTCTCGTCAGTGTGAACACGTTGATGGCTCATCAGCTCCCCAGAACTTTTATAGCAATTCCCGCAATCTGAACATTGAAACGGTCTCTCATCAGTGTGAATTCGCTGGTGTGTTTGCAGGGCAGATGAAGTGGTGAATTCCTTCCCACGCCCTGAGCAGGTGAATGGTCTCTCCCCAGTGTGACTACGTCGATGAGTTTCCAGCTGGGATGGGAACGTGAATCCTTTCCCACAGTCCGCACATTTGCCCGGTTTCTCCTCAGTGTGACTGCATTTGTGGCTTGTGAGGCCTGATGATCGAGTGAATCCTCGTCCACACACACAACACGTGTCCGGTTTCTTCCCACTGTGAACAATGCTTTTTCCTTCCATGTTCAATTATATTCCGATGATATTCAGGATATGATAAATTGAGGACTCTGTCAGATCCTGATGTGATGCTTGGTTTGAGTTTCCGGACTTTGAATCCTCCCCTTCGAACACCCTGTGAAACTGATTTAAAACAGAAAATAGGGAGTGAGAGAGAACCCACAAAAATACAAAGGCAGGTTATGAAATTGAGCTGAATGAATCTGGTCATTTCTGGGACCGGCACTAGGAAAAAGTGACCATGAAAGTTGCTAATTGTCACTAAAACGGGCAACACGGTAGCATAGTGATTAGCACAATTGCTTCACAGCTGCCGGGTCCCAGGTTCGATTCCTAGCTTGGTTCACTCTCTGTGCAGAGTCTGCACGTTCTCCCCGTGTGTGCGTAGGTTTCCTCCGGGTGCTCCGGTTTCCTCCCAGAGTCCAAAGATATGCGGGTTTGGGGGATTGGCCGCGCTAAATTGCCCTTAGTGTTCAAAATTGCCCTTAGTGTTGGTGGGTTACTGGGTTATGGGGGTAGGGTGGAGGTGTGGGCTTGGGTAGGGTGCTCTTTCAAAGAGTTGGTGCAGACTTGATGGGCTGAATGGCCTCCTTCTGCACTGTAAATTTTATTTTAAAAACCCAACTGGCCTATTCGGGAGAAGAGAGAAAGGGGCGAAGAGGGATTTTGTGTATCTACAAGTCAGATTAAAGAGAGTAGTTGGCAAAGCAAATTCGATCTTCAGCTTCATAAACAGTAATATTGACACAGAAACTATGCTTTCGGTGGCAATGATTAGCACTGCTACCTCACAGCGCCAGGGACCTGGGTTCAATTCCGGCCTTGGTGACTGTGTGGAGTTTTCACTTTCTCCCCGTGTCTGCGTGGGTTTCCACCCGGTGCTCAGGTTTCCTCCAACAGTACAAAGAAGGGACAGTTAGGTGGATTGGCCTTGATAAATTGTCACTTCGTGTCCAGGGATGTGCAGGTTAGGTGGGGCTATGGGGTTACAGGGACAGGGTAGGGGTGTGGGCCCAGACAGGGTGCCCTTTCAGAGAACCAGTGCAGACTTGGTGGGCTGAATGGCACTGTAGGAATTCTACGGTTCTAATTCTATTCTATGAATCTTTATGAAGCTCTGGTCACCACGCTTCAGGAAGAATGGGAAGGTTCTTGGAGAAGGTGCAGAGGAGATTTACCAGAATGATTCCAGCAAAGGAGGTTGAGGGGAGATTTGATTCAGGTCCACAAGATTATAGAACAGAAAATAGAAAATTGCTTATTGTCACGAGTAGGCTTCAATGATGTTACTGTGAAAAGCCCGTAGTCGCCACATTCCACGCCTGTCCAGGGAGGCTGGTATGGGAATCGAACCGTGCTGCTGGCCTGCCTTGAAAGCCAGTGATTTAGCCCAGTGTGCTAAACCAGCCCCTATGCCAGATTTCCATCGGGTGGACAAACAAACTCTGTTTCCATTCACTGATCGTACAAGCAGTCAGGACACAGATTTAAAGTTTTGGGTAAAACCTGGATTGAACGATACAAGATCCTGAGGGGTCTTGACAGGGTGGATGTGGAGAGGATGTTTCCTCTTGTGGGAGAATCTGGAACAAGGGGATCACTGTTGCAAAATAAGGAGTCGCCCATTTCAGATGGAGATGAGGATTTTTTATTCTCTTGCGGGTTGTAAGATTCTGCTTCCACTGCCTTTTAAGGATGCGAGTTCCAGAGTTCTTGAATACTTTAAGGCAGAGCTGGATAGATTCTTGATGGGCAAGGGGGTTATCAGGGGTAGGCAGGAATGTGGAGTTGAGGTTAAAATGAGATCAGCCGCAATCTTATTGAATGCTGAGCAAGCTCGAGGGGCCGAGTGGCCTGTTCCTAGTTTGTATGTAAAAGGTACAGGAGATATGAGGAGATAGGGGCTGTTTAGCACAGTGGGCTAAATCGCTGGCTTTGAAAGCAGACCAAGCAGACCAGCAGCACGGTTCGATTCCCGTAACAGCCTCTCCGAACAGGCACCGGAATGTGGCGGCTAGGGGCTTTTCACAGTAACTTCATTTGAAGCCTACTCGTGACAATAAGCAATTTTCATTTCATTTCATATGGGATAGTTTTTTACACAGCGAGCAGCAATGACCTGAAACTTGCTGCCTATGAGGGAGTTTGAAAATAGACACAATGAATGATTTGATTTCAAAAGGAAATTGGACAGACATCTGAGGGAAATAAACCTGTGAGGATACAGGGAACAGGGAGAATGGCACTGACTGGATTGCTCCAGAGAGCTAGCACGGATTCAATAGGCCGAACGCCATTCTCTGTGTCATCATGTCCCTGACTCCTTTGTGTAATCTAGTTTTGTAATTTAACCCCGGGGGGGTTCAGATATCACTCAGGTAAATCTGTGCTACACTCCCTCCGAGGCCATTCTATCCTTCCTCAGGTTTGTTGCCCAGAACTGAACACAGTTCTCCAGGTTTGGTCTAACCAGGGTTTGTGAATCTTGGGGCTTTTCCAGTCACACCGAGACCTGAAATCTTCCCTCACAGACAGAACAGACAAACCTTTTACCTTCCACACCCAGATGCTGCTGAAATTCAGTTTCTGATGAATCGAGAGACTCTGTCAGATCACGATGTGACGTTTGGTTTGTGTTTCCCGTCTGTTAAACCTCCACTTCCAGTGTCCTGTAAATTTACAGAAACCTCACTGTCAGTTTAGGATAGAAATTCACAACATTCTCTCCTCGCCAGCTTTGATTAAATGTATTCCTGGAGGTTTGATCACATGACCTGCCCCCATCCTCCAGCCATTAATCGGTCAACACATCCATCCTTGTGACACACTGCCTTCCTCGGCCAATTGGGAAGCAAAAGGACTCATTATCTTACAGGACAGTTACTGTCCTAACGATTTTCCAGACATCCAGGTATGAATCTCACCAACACAGGAAGTGGAGTTGGAGCTTCGGAACAGTAAATATAAATAATTAACCTGGGTATTCACGGCCTAGTCGGCAGGGAGCGGAGTTCGTGCGAATCCGGGGAGGAGCAGATTCGGAACAGTAAATATAAATAACTTAGCTCGGGGATTCACGGCCTAGTCGGCATGGAGCGGAGTTCGTGCAAATCCGGGGAGGAGCAGCTTCGGAACAGTAAGTATAAATAATTTTGGGTATCTGGACTGGGGGAAAAAACTGAAACGTGACATCAGAGTAATTAACTGAGTCGGGGAGTAACTAGGAAATTAGTAACTCGGAGATTGCTGTTTGTATCTATGTCAACGATTTGGATGAGAATGTACAAGGCATGATCAGTAAGTTTGCAGATGACACTAAAATAGGTGGTATTGTCGACAGTGAGGAAGGTTAGCAAAATTGCAGCAGGATCTTGATCAGCTGGGAAGTGGGCCGAGAAATGGCAAATGGAGTTCAATACAGATAAGTGTGAGGTGTTGCATTTCGGAAAGTCAAACGAAGATAGGACTTTCACAGTGAATGGTAGGGCCTTAGGGAGTATCGTGGAAAGAGGGACCTTGGTGTTCAGGTGCACGGTTCTCTAAAGGTGGACTCACAGGCAGATTGGGCAGTGAAGAAGGCTTTTGGCGTTCTGGCCTTCATCAGTCAGGGCACTGAGTAGAGAAGTTGGGAAATTATGTTGCAGTTGTACAGGACGTTGGTGAGGTCGCACCTGGGGTATTGTGTTCAGTTTTGATGATAGGAAAGATGTTATTAAACAGGAGAGAGCGCTGAAGAGATTTACAAGGATGTTGCCAGGACTCAAGAGACTGAGTTATAGGGAGAGATTGGACAGGCCAGGGCCTTTTTCTTTGGAGCGTAGGGGTCTGAGGTGTGCAAGATCATGAGAGGCATGGACAGGGTGTATTTTTCTCCGGGTTTGGGGAATCGAGAACCAAAGGGCACAGGTTTAAGTTAAGAGGGGAAAGAATTAATGGGAACCTAAGGAGCAATGGTTTTACACAGAGGTTGGTACGGAATGAGCTGCCGGAGGAAGGAGTTGAGGCAGGGACATTGCCAACATTGAAAAGGCATTTGGACAGATACATGGATAGGAAAGGTTCAGAGGGATATGGGCCAAAAGCGGGTATATGGGGTTAGCGTAGATGGGTTTTTTGGTTGGCATGGACCAGTTTGGGCCGAAGGGCCTGTCTCCGTGCTGTAGATTTTATGAACCCCAAGTCTCTTTGGACACCCACTGTACTGAACCTCTTTCCATTTAGAAAGTACTCAGTTCTATTCTTTTTCGGTTCAAAACAAATAACCTCACACATGTTTACGTTGCCACAGTCTTGCCCATTCACCTCGTCTGTCAACATCTCCTTACAATTTTATCCTATCATCTAGGCTGTCTACGATGCCACCGAACTTTGTATCATCAGCAACACTGCAGAAGAGGCCCTTCGGTTTATCGAGTTTGCACCGACAAATGATAAACCTGGCCCACCGACCTAATCCCATTTGCCAGCACTTGGCTCATAGCCTTCAATGTTATGATGTGCCAATCTTCATCCAGGTACTTTTTAAAGGATGTGAGGCAACCCGTCTCTCCCACCCTCCCAGGCAGTGCATTCCAGACCATCACCACCCTCTGGATAAAAAAGTTTTTCCTCGAATCCCCACTAAACCTCCTGCCCCTCATCTTGAACTTGTGTCTCCTTGTGACTGATCTTTCAACCAAGAGGAACAGCTGCTCCCTATCCACCCTGTCCAGGCCCCTCATGTCCACCTCGATCAGGTCACCCCTCAGCCTTTTGCTTCAACAAAAACAACACACGCCTGTCCAACTTCTCTTCATAACTAAATGTCCCAACCCAGGCAACATCCTGGTGAATCGCCTCTGCACCCCCTCCAGAGCAATCACATCCTTCCTATAATGTGGCGACCAGAACTGCACACAGTACTCCAGCTGTGCCCTCACCAAAGTTCAATACAGCTCCAACATGACCACCCTACTTTTGTCATCTATGTGACTGGAGAAGTGTCTCGTATGCCTTTACGCCACACTATTAACCTGCCCTTCTGCCTTCAGAGATCTATGGACAAACACACCAAGATCCCTTTGTCAGACTTCCCAGTGTCAGGCCATTCATTCAATGCTTCCCTTTGCAGGCAGCACGGTAGCATTGTGGATAGCCCAATTGCTTCACAGCTCCAGGGTCCCTGGTTCGATTCCAGCTTGGGTCACTATCTGTGTGGAGTCTGCACATCCTCCCCGTGTGTGCGTGGGTTTCCTCCGGGTGCTCCGGTTTCCTCCCACAGTCCAGAGATGAGCAGGTTAGGTGGATTGGCCATGCTAAATTGCCCTTAGTGTCCAAAATTGCCCTTAGTGTTGGGTGGGGTTACTGGGTTATGGGGATCGGGTGGAGGTGTTGACCTTGGGTAGGGTGTTCTTTCCAGGAGCCGATGCAGACTCGATGGGCTGAATGGACTGCACTGTAAATTCTATGATAATTGTCAAATTACTCCTTCCAAAGCGTATCACCTCACACTTCTCAGGGTTAAATTCCATTTGTGACTTTTCTGCCCATTTGACCATCCCGTCTGTATCTTCCTGTAACCCAAGACACTCAACCTCACTGTTAACCACCCGGCCAAGCTGTGTGTTATCCACAAAGCATTGATCCTACCCCCCACATGGTCATCTATGTTGTTTATATAAATAATGAATAATCAGGGACCCAGCACAGATCCCTGTGGTACACCACTGGTCACTGGCTTCCAGTCACTGAAACAGCCGTCTGTCATCACCCTCTGTCTCCTACAGCTATGCCAATTTTCAATTCACCTTATCAAATTACCCCGTATCCCATGTGCATTTGCCTTCTTTTTCTGAGTCTGTCCTCGTTGGAGTTCAGAAGGATGAGGAGGGATCTTATTGAAACTTACAGGATACTGAGAGGCCTGGAGAGAGTGGACACGGAGAGGATGGTTCCACTAGTGGGAAAAACTAGAACCCGAGGGCACAGCCTCAGACTGAAGGGAAGATCCTTTAAAACTTAGATGAGGAAGAATTTCTTCTGCCAGAGGGTGGTGAATCTGTGGAACTGATTGCCACAGAAGGCTGTGGAGACCAAATCAGAGTGTCTTTAAGACAGACAAAGATAGCTTCTTGATTAATAAGAGGATCCTTATTAAGTAAGGATAAGGATCATATTTTGTAAGGGGAGAGGGTAGGAGAATTAAGAGGAGAAACATATCAGCCATGATTGAATGGCGGAGCAGACTTGATGGGCCTAATGGTCTAATGTAAAAAAAAATTTAGAGTACCAAATTCATTTTTTCCAATTAAGGAGCGATTTAGCGTGTTCAATCCACCTACCATGCGCATCTTTGGGTTGTGGGGACGAAACCCACGCAAACACACGGATAATGTGCAAACTCCACACGGACAGTAACCCAGAGCCGGGATCGAACCTGGGACCTCGGCGCCGTGAGACTGCAGTGCTACCACTGCACCACCGTGCTGCCCAGCCTAACTCGGCTCCTATGTCTTATGGTCTTAAATGTCTCCCATTGGGATCTTGTCAAAGGCTTGCTGAAGTCCCTGTAAACTGCATCAACTGCACTACCTTCATCTACACAGCTCGTCACATGCTCAAAAAGGCAATCAAATTTGGTCGGCATGACTTCCCTCTGACAAAGCCATGCTGGTTATTCCTGATCAAATCCTGTCTCTGCAAGTGGAGATAGAGCCTCTCCAATAGTTTCCCTACCACTGAAATGAGACTCGCTGGTCTGCAGTTCCCTGGCTTATCTCGACAGCCTTTCTTAAACAGTGGGACCACATTAGCTGATCTCCAGTCCTCTGGCAACTCCCCCGTGGCCAGAGAGGAATTAAAAATTTGTGTCAGAGCCCCTGCAATCTCCTCCCTCGCCTCCCATTGCAGTCTAGGGCACAACTCATCCGGACCTGCAGATTTGTCCACTTTTAAACCTGCCAACACCTCCAATCCCAGGTCACTCCCGATGTTAATTTGCTCAGGAACCTCAGTCTCTGCCCAAGTTCCATATCTGCCTCCTCATTCTCTTGGGTGAAGATAAATGTGGTGTTCGTTCAACAACCTACGTCAGACTGCTGTTCCTAGACTACAGCTCCACCGTCAGCTCCATTATCCCAACAAAACTAATAACCAAACTGTGCAACCTTGGACTTGACACCTCCCTGTGCAGCTGGATCCTTGACTCGCTCACCAACAGACTGCAATCTGTCAGGATAGGCAACAGCATCTCCCCCACAATAGTCCTCAACACCAGGGCCCCGCGAGGATGTGTGCTCAGTCCTCTACTGTACTCCCTACACACACACAAGACTGGGTGGCAAGCTTTAACTCCAATTCTATCTATAAGTTGCGAATGATACGAATGTGGTGGATCGTATCTCAAACGACGACGAGTCAGACTACAGAAGGGAGAAAGATCACTTGGTGTACCGAAAACAACCTCTCTCGAAATGCCAGCAAAACCAAGGAACTGATCATCGACTTCAGGAAGTGTAGTATGACACACACCCCCGTCTACATCAATGGCTCTGAAGTGGGGATGGTCGATAGCTTAAAGTTGCTGGGGGTCACCATTACCTACCATTTGCCCTCGTCCACTCACATTGAGCAACAGTGAAGAAAGCCCAACAGTGTCTCTACGTCCAACGGAAACTAAAGAAATTAGGCATGTCCGCATCGACTCTCACAAACTTCCACAGATGTGCGATAGAGAGCATCCTATCCGGCTGCATCACAGCCTGGTACGGCAACTGCTCGGCCCAAAATCGCAAGAAACTTGAAAAAAAAAATCACAGCAGCCCAGGTGGTGTCTAACCAGGATTTTATATATCTCAGTGCTTCTCCAGTCACACAGATTCCAGAAATCTTTACCGACAAACAGAACAGACCAGGAGTTAGCCCTTTGAGCTGCTCCAGCATTTAATCAGATCACGGCTGATCTAACTCTCACTCAGTCCACTTTCCTACCTTCCCTCACTAACTCTTAATTCCCCAACCGATTAAAAATATCAATCTCAGCCTTGCAACTGATCAAGGACTCGGCCTCCACATTTCCTGGTGTAAATAATTCCAAGATTCACCAGTTTGGGAGAAGAAATTCTTTCCTCATTTGGCAGTCCCTCCAAACACAGCATCACACGAGTGAGCCTCCTTTGTGCTACGTCCAATGATAATATATCTTTCCTTAAATAAGACTGTACACATTATTCTAAATGTGGCCTCACTGGTAGCTTGTACAGTTGCAGCTATACAACTATAAAACATGGAGGACTAGGCTAAAGCTATGGCCTCTCCTTCCAGACTGTCCAACAAGGGGAAACATCCACCCTACGTCTACCCCATCAATCCCCTTTAGCATCTTATATACCTCAATTAGATCTCCTCTCATTCTTCTAAACTCTACTGAGTATTTCCCTAAACTGCTCAAATCCCTCTTCACAAGACAATCAATCTAGTGAACCTTCTCTGAACTGCCTCTAATGTATTTATGTCATTGTCCAAGTAAGGTACCAAAACTGCAGCATTCCACATGTGGTCTCACCAACACCCTGTACAGTTACAACAGCACTGCCCTACTTTATACTCTATTCCATTAGCAATGAAGCCAAAATTCCATTTGCCTTCCTTATTATCTGCTGCACCTGCAGACTGTCTGCGATCCATGCACAAGGGCACCCAGATCCCTCTGTACAAAAGCATTTTGAACTTTCTCTCCATTTAGATAATAAGCTGCCTTTTTATTCCTCTCACCAAAATGCATAACCACACACTTATGCACGTTAAATTCCATCTGCCACATTTTTGCCCACTCACCTATTTCTCATTTCAGCTTGCTTTCCCACCCATTTCAGTGTTAGCTGCAAATTTGGCTATTGTAAGACCATAAGATATAGAAGCAGAATTAGGCCACTCGGCCCATCGGGTCTGCTCTGCCAATCAATCATGGCTGATATTTTCTCATCCCCATTCTCTTGCCTTCTCCCCATAATCCCTAATCCCCTTATTAATCAAGAACCTATCTATTTCTGTCTTAAAGACACTCAGTGATTTGGCCTCCACAGCCTTCTGCGGCAAAGAGTTCCACAGATTCACCACCCTCAGGCTGAAGAAACGCCTCCTCATCTCTGTTTTAAAGGATCGTCCCTTTAGTCTGAGATGGTGTCCTCTGGTTCTAGATTTTCCTACAAGTGGAAACATCCTCTCCATGTCCACTCTATCCAGGCCTCGCAATATCCTGTAAGTTTCAATAAGGTCCCCCCTAATCCTTCTAAACTCCAACAGACCCAGAGTCCTCAACCGTTCCTCATACGACAAGCTCATCATTCCAGGGATCGTTCTTGGGGAAACTCCTCTGGACCCTTTCCAAGGCAGGCACATCCTTCCTTAAATATGGAGCCCCAAACCACTCACAATACTCCAAATGGGGTCTGTCCAGAGCCATATACAACCTCAGAAACACATCCCTGGTCTTGTATGCAAGCCCTCTTGACATGAATGCGAACATTGCATTTGCCTTCTTAACTGCCGACTGAACCTGCACATTAATCTTCAGAGAATTGTGAACAAGGACTCCCAAGTCCCTTTGTGCTTCTGATTTCCTCATCATTTCCCCATTTAGAAAATAGCCGATGCCTAAATTTCTCCTTCCAAAGTGCATAACCTCACACTTTTCCACGTTGTATTTAATTTGCCACTTTATTGCCCACTCTCCAAGCTTGTCCCAGTCCTTCTGCAGCCCCCTTGCTTCCTCAATACTACCTGCCCCTCTACAGATCTTTGGATCATCTGCAAACTTAGCAACAGTGCCTTCAGTTCCTTCTTCCATATCGTGAATCGTACAGTCTATCTCTCCCATAATCATGAATATAGACTGTAAATAGTTGGGGGCCAAAGACCGAACCCTGTAGCACACCACTAGTTACAGATTGCCAACCAGAAAAAGACAGAAGAGTATAATCATGGACCCTCACACTTGTGTTATTTTCTCTTCCATTGGGCAGAAGATACTAAAGTCTGAGAACACGCACCAACAGATTCAAAAACAGTTTCTTCCATGCTGTTACCAGACTCCTGAATGAGCCTCTTGTGGACTGAACTGATCTCTCCACTGCATCTTCTCCACTGAATAGTACTACACTCCTAATGCTTCATCCCATATCTATGAATTACATTGTGTTTTTATTGTATGTCCGATGTTTTTCATGCATGGAACAATCTGCCTGGACTGTACCCAGAACAATAATTTTCACTGTACCTCGGTACATGTGTGAATAAATATAATTCTAATCTAAATCTAATATAATCTAATCCCCACTCTCTGCTGTTGGTTAGCCAATCCTCTATCCAAGCTCGTATATTACCTCTCGGCCCCGTGGGATCTTATCTTGTTTATTACAAAGAAAAGTACAGCACAGGAACAGGCCCTTCAGCCCTCCAAGCCTGTGCTGACCATGCTGCCTGTCTAAACTAAAATCTTCTACACTTCCGGGGCCCGTATACCTCTATTTCCATCCGATCATGTATTTGTCAAGATGCCCCTTAACTTCACTATCGTCCCTGCTTCCACCACCTTCTATGACGTTGCCAGTTCTATATCCATCTTGCCAGCTCATCTCTAATCCGGTGTGACTTCACCTTTTGTGCCAGTCTGCCATCAGGGACCTTGTCAAATGGCTTACTGAAGTCCACATCGACCACATCCACTGCCCTAAATGCATCAATCATCTTTGTGACCTCCTCAAAAAACTCTATCAAGTTAGTGAGACATGTGCTCCCCTTCACAAAACCATGCTGCCTCTCGCTAATACGTCCACTTGCTTCCAAATGGGAGTAGATCATGTCTCGAAGAATTCTCTCCAGTAATTTCCCTACCACTGACGTAATGCTCACCGGCCTGTAGTTCCCTGGATTATCCTTGCAACCCTTCTTAAACAAAGGAACAACATTGGCTATTCTCCAGTCCTCCGGGACATCACCTGAAGAGAGTGAGGATTCAAAGATTTCTGTCAAGGCTTCAGCAATTTCCTCTCTGGCCTCCTTTCGTATTCTAGGATAGATCCCATCAGGCTCTGGGGACTTATCCACCTTAATATTTTTCAAGACGCCCAACATCTCGCCTTTTTGGATCTCAATGTGACCCAGGCTATCTACACACCCTTCTCCAGACTCCACATCCACCAATTCCTTTTCTTTGGTGAATACTTTAAAAAAAAAATTTAGAGTACCCAATTAATATTTTCCAATTAAGGGGCAATTTAGCGTGGCCAATCCACCTACTCTGCACATCTTTGGGTTGTGGGGGTGAAACCCACGCAAACACGGGGAGAATGTGCAAACTCCCCACGGACAGTGACCCATAGCCAGGATCGAACCTGGGACCTCAGCGCCGTGAGGCTGCAGGGCTAACCCACTGCGCCACTGTGCTGCCCGTTCTTTGGTGAATACTGATGCAAAGTATTCATTTCATACTTCGCCCATTTCCTCTGGCTCCACACATAGATTCCCTCCCCTGTCCTTCAATGGGCCAACCCTTTTCCTGGCAACCCTCTTGCTTTTTATGTACATGTGAAAAGCTGTGAGATTTTACTTAACCCTATTTGCCAATGACTTTTCGTGACCCCTTTGAGCCCTCCTGACTCCTTGCTTAAGTTCTTTCCTACTTTCCTTATGTTCCACACATGCTTTGTCTGTTCCCAGCCTTCTAGCCCTGACAAATGCCTCCTTCCTCTTTTGTATGACACCTTATCAAATGTATTCTGGGAGTCCAAATACGTCAACAGGACCCCATTATCCACTTGGCTTGTTACATCTTCCAAGAACCCCAACAAATGATTCAAAGATGATCTACCCTTCACAAAACCACGCTGACTCGGATGGATTGCAGTTTGATTTTCCAAATGTCCAGTTGCTACTTCCTCAACATGGATTCCAACAGTTTACCAACAGGTTTTAAACTAACTAGTTACCTACTATCTGCCTTTTTGAACAGAGGGGTTACATTAGACTTTTCCACTAATGCAGTGACATTGTCACTGGGTCAGTGTCTCTCCCCCGCCATTGGTCTCGATGAGGTTGTTTGTGGAGAGGTGACGGACAGTGAGAGTGGAGAATGTTCATTGTTTCACATTCGGGCCGGGGGCCGGGCCGCCGGGCCGCCGGGCCGCCGGGCCGCCGGGCCGCCCGACACTGACCTCTCACCTGACACCTCACAATGCGCGGAGTGATTGACGGCAGCACCGAACCAATAGGCAAAGAGTGGGCGGGTCCGGGGGAGTGGGCGGGTTCGGGGGACTGATCGGGAGTGACTGGTCCTCCAACCAATCAGCGTGAATGAGGAGACAGGACTGGGCTGAGTGAAGCATGCGCAGTGTGATTAATGGCGATGGAGAAAATGTTCTTTCTCGGATTCACAATCCGTGAAGGTGGGAATGGCGGGACGGGGGGAGAGCTCGATCAGGCGGGTAATTAGAACGCTTCGTGTTATATAAACCGAAAATCTGTAAAAATAACCAACCGGCACCTGGAGATCTGAGCGGGAGCTGCAGCTTTCTCACAGAGGATTAAGCAAACGCCATCTTTATTTGGCTCTGGCAGACGTGCGCATGCGCCGTCTCAATATTGGGTTACTCGCAGCAGTGGGCATGCGCCATCGCCATCCTTCTTTGGCTCACTAGCGGCAGTGCGCATACGCATCCACCATCTTTATTGGGGCGCGTACATCAGAGCGCATGCTCAGTCGCCATCATTGTTGGGGGCAACATTTTTGAAACGTTTCTTCATGTCAGAATGTTCAGCAAACTGCTTCACTCTGAGTTACAAATTCCTATTTATGGGGCAGAATATCTGTCCAGGGTAGTGACAATAATTTGAATTTATATTGTGACTTGAACAGAATAAAACTTTTAAGACTTTCAGAGAAACGTTACAAAGTGACAATTGACGCTGAGCCATATGAGATTAGATTTTAAGGACAATCTTAACGGAGGAAAGTGAGTCGGAGAGTTTTAAGGAGGAAATTGCGGCCTTGGCAACACAGTAATGGTGGAGAGATTAAAATTGGGAATGCTGAAGTGGCTGGAATTAAATGAGTGCAGAGATCTCAAAGGGGCGTGTGTGGAGGAGATTACAGTGATCTGGATGATCACTGCCATGGAGGAAAAGAATGAGAAATTTAAACTTCTTGTGCCTTTTAAAAGGAAACATTTGTAGATCAGTGGGCACGGGCTGGTATGAGTAAGCACTTGGGTAGCAGAGTTTGGGATGGGATGGAGGGGGTTGTTTAATGTTGGAGTCCGGCTGCGAGTGCGTTGGAATAATTTGTTTGAGACGTAACAGAAGAATAGATAATGGTTTCTGCAGCAGATGAATAGAGACTAAGGTGGAGTTGAGCTATGTTCCTGAGGTCGAAATCGGCAATCTTGGTGATGATGTGGATCTGTGGTCAAGAGCTCATCTCGGGGTGAAATATTTCACCCGGGCTGTGAACAGTCTGCTTCAGCCTCAGACATTTGACAGGAATGGAATTGGTGGCAAGGGAGTGGAGTGTGTAGAGGGGACAGGAAGGGAATGGGTTCAGTCTTGTCAATATTTAAATGAAGGAAAGTTCTGCTCACCCAGCACTGGATGTCAGACAAGTTTGGACAGTGTGTGGCTTGGAAAGGAACTTGCAGGTGGTGATGTTCACATACATCTGCTGTCCTGCTCCATCCAGGTGGTGGAGGTTAAGTGTTTAGGAGATTCTGTCAAATTGTGATTCAGTTGTTGGTCCATTGCTTCCTGTTACCCTCACTCCATTCTCACTCTCTCTCCCTTTCCCTCATTCTTTTTGACTCTCTCTCTTTCTCCCCCACTACTCACTCTCTTTCTCTCTCACTCTGTTTCTCACATAGAATTCTCTAGCCCAGAGGGTTGTGGATGATAATAACAATAATCATTATTGTAGGCTTACACTAACACTGCAATGAAGTTATTGTGACCATCACTGAATATATTTAAGACTGAGATGGTGAGATTTTTAGTCTCTCAGGAAGTCGAAGGACATAGAAAGCTAACAGGGAAGTGGAATTGAAGACTGAGATCAACCACAATCGTGTTCAATGGCAGAGCAGGGTCGACGGACCGAATGGTCTACTTCAGCTCCTATTTCTTGTGTCCTTGCAGAGGCCTGAATCTTGTGTGGGCTCAGGCCGGGCGGCAGGTTCCCTTCCCTGAAGGACATTAACAAACTAATTCACTTTTCACAAAAGGTTCAACAGTTTTCATGGTCACTTTTTCCCAGTGCTGGCCCCACAATTTGCCAGATTCATTCAGCTCAATTTCACAACCTGCCTTTGTGTTTTTGTGGGATCTCTCTCACTCCCTTTTTTCTGTTTTAAATCAGTTTCGCAGGGTATTAGCAGGGAAGGATGTGCAATTGGGAAACTCCAACCAAACACCACATCAAAATCTGACAGTCGTGTAACTGATCGGAACCTGAATATCATCAGATTTTGAACATGGAAGGAAAAAGCACAGTTCACAGTGGGGACAAACCGTACATGTGTTCTGTGTGTGGACGAAGCTTTAGCCGATCATCTGGCCTGTCAAAACACAAGCGCAGTCACAGCAGGGAGAAACCATGGAAATGTGGGGACTGTGGCAAGGCGTTCAATTACCCATCTGACCTGGCAACCCAGGTGCTTCGGCTGTGGTTCTGGGTTCAGACGATTGTCTCAACTCACTCTACAGCAGCGGATTCACACTGGGGAGAGACCACTCACCTGCTCCCAGTGTGGAAAGGGATTCATTCATTCAGGCAACCTGCTGAGACACCAGCAGGTTCACAAGTACCTGCTGTGATTGAATTTTGCTGTTAATCACATCCAGGAATGAACCATGTTTATCGGACTCGGTTTTGACTCATATATATAAACATTATAAGGGATAATGTTCTGGATAAAAGTCAATTATTTAACACAATTGTGTTGAATCTTTTAACATCCCATCACAAGTTTGTTCCATTTGAAGATCTCTCCCTCTCCCCGTCTCCTCCATCCTCACCTCACATGTGTGGAGTTCAACATAGAACAGTACAGCACAGAACAGGCCCTTCGGCCCTCAATGTTGTGCCGAGCCATGATCACCCTACTCAAACCCACGTATCCACCCTATACCCGTAACCCAACAACCTCCCCCTTAACCCTACTTTTATTAGGACACTACGGGCAATTTAGTATGGCCAATCCACCTAACCCGCACATCTTTGGACTGTGGGAGGAAACCGGAGCACCCGGAGGAAACCCACGCACACAGGGGGAGGACGTGCAGACTCCACACAGACAGTGACCCAGCCGGGAATCGAACCTGGGACCCTGGAGCTGTGAAGCATTTATGCTAACCACCATGCTACCCTACTGCCCCCACAGTAGTGCCCTCACAAAAATTGACACAATCTGATCAGCTGCCTCCGCTGCTTTCCTCTCTTCCACTGGGCCAAACTGTCTCGATAATTCCACCTGGTCGGAGCTCTGAACTCATCTTTCTCCAGTTTCTCTCCGACCCTCTATCTCCCTCAGAGCTCATCTTGTCCATTAGACCTGCCTCCTGCGCCAGGGACCTGAGTTTGGTTCCGGCTTGGGTCAGTGTCTGTGCGGAGTCTGCACGTTCTCCCCGTGTCTGTGTGGGTTTCCTCTGGGCGCTCCGGTTTCCTCCCACAAACCGTGTTTATTGGGTGAATTGGACATTCTGAATTCTCCATCCGTGTACCCGAACTGGCGCTGGAATGTGGTCACTAGGGGGTTTTCACAGTAACTTCATTGCAGTGTTAATGTAAACCTACTTGTGACAATAATAGATTGTTTTTCTGACTATATATCCAAACCATCACTAATAACAGATACTTCAATCTCCATAATGTCGCTGGTCTCCATCCCACACCCCAGCTCATCTGCTGCTGAAACCCTCATCCATGCCCCTGTTACCTTTAGACTTGATTCCAATACATTCCTCCCCTGCCTCTCACATTCACCCCACATGGAAATGTGAGATCATCCAAACCTCTGCTGGCCATGTATTTTCTCACACAAAGTCCTGTTCACCATCGCCCCTAGCCTCACTGACCAACATTGGCTCAGATTAAACAATGTCTCCATTATAAAATTTGCATTCATGTTGTCAAATCTCTCCATGGCCATGAACATCATCAGTCTTTAACCATGGAAGCAAAGAGCCCTGTTCAATGTGGGAGAAACAGTTCACGTATTCTGAATGTGGATGATGTTTTAGCCGATGGTCTGACCTTTCGAACGATATGTAGTCACGCTGGAAGAAACCTTGGAAATCTGGGGGCTGTGGAATAGATTTAATCAGAGCTGGAGATTCATCGACATGTTTACACTGAGGAGCGACCGTTAATGTTCTCCGTGTGTGGGAAGGGACTCACTCAGTTCATCAGCCTCACTTCATCATGGTCAATCTGTACAGGACTGTTACCGAGTGCAATGTATCTTTCCTGAGGTTTGGTGGCCAGTACAGAACACAGTTCATGCAGCAAGTGAGGAAAAGACAGCAGGAATTTCTCTAATCTGTGATTTACAAGGACACATTCTTGGTTCACAGCAGTTACGTTTCTGCAGTAATTTCCTCATTTTCCCTAAACTACCCTGCCTGTTAATTCTATTATTTCTGATAATTCCATTACTGTAGCGAAAACATCACACATTAGAATTTAATCTGTTCCATTATTCACTCTGGTTTAAGTTTATATTGAGGTTAATAACAGACAAAATCTGTCCTCTCCCCGATCCGATTAGAATTTCGAATGAGTCGATTCTGTGGAATGGAATGTCTTATCAGCGTTTCCACGGTGACCTGCCTGCAATGAAGCGCCTGTTTGAGTTTCTAACGCAGAATTTCTCTCTCCCATAACACACATTATATCAGACATTGGATGTCAATATATTTCAGCCATGTTATGTTAATGTTTCCACAACCCGAAAAGGAGTTCAGATACACAAATGTTTAAATGTGGGAGGACAAGTTGATAAAGTGTTTAAAAAACACATGGGATCCAAGGTTTTATAATTCTGGGTGTGGAGTACAAAAGGACAGAGGTCATGTAAACCTGGTACTAATCATTGGTTAGGCTGCAGTTGGAATATTTGATCAGGTTTTGGGGATCTCAAGGCCATGGAGAGAGTGTAGAAGAGATTCACTGAGATGATCCCAGGGAAGAGAGGCTTTAGTTACCAGGAGAGATTAGAGAAACTGGGGCTCTTTTCATTTGAACAACGGCTGACTGGAGATCACAGGGAGGGAGTTCGATTCCGGCATCGGGTGACTATAGGGTTTGCACTTCCTCTCCGTGTCTGCGTGGGTTCCTTCTGGGTGCTCCAATTTCCTCCCTCAGTCCAAAGATGCACAGGTTAGGTGGATTGGCCATAACAAGAGACTTCCCCTGAGTGTCCAAAGGTTAGGTTGGGTTCTGGGGATAGGGTGGAGGAGTGGTCCTGAGTGGGGTGCCGTATTGGAGGGTCAATGCAGACCCGATGGGCTGAATGGCCTCCTTCTGCATTGTAGAGATTCTATGGAACAGAAAAAGATGTATATGAAATATCAAGCAGACTGTACAACAATGTTCAGGACTCTCACTGTCCCTCTGGGCCTGCAAGGGGGGCAGTGGGGGGACCGGTGATGGTTTCTCTTATCTCTGAATGAAATGTTATTTTGAAAGTGAAGGGTGTCTGTACTGGAGAATCTGAGTACCAAGTGCCAGCTTGAACCATTCTCCAATCAGTTCCAGCACAGCTCCCTCTACATTGCCCCATGAAACACTCCCAAGGCTGATACAAAATGGTGTTAGATACTGAGTAAATCTCCCTCGATGCTGTCCCCATCAAACACCCCCATGATCGGTATAGACAAGGTTGGGTACAATGTAAATGCTCCTCTGCACTGTCCCCATCAAACAGTCCGAGGACAGGTACAGCATACCTTCTGGAAATCCAGATGAAGCACATCTACAGGTTTCCCTTTATTGACATCCCTTGTTACGTTCTCAAGCATCTTGCTAAATTAGTCAATCACAATTGATTCCCTGAACCCATTTTCAAACACTGTGTCAAAAGAAAATTCAAATCTCCTCTACCACTCTGGCTCCGTTGCCAATTACCTTAGACGGACTCACTTTCTGTTAAAGAGCCTGTCAACCCCTCTCACCCACTTTCCCAAAAGTGAACAAATTTAATCAGGAAAAGTCCAACAAATTCAAATATTTTCAGTTTAAAAGTTTATTGATGAACTAGAACGTGGTTAAAAAAACTGACGGAAAATTACTTGAGGATCAAAGACAACCAGAGTAACAGGATGTTCACAATTTTCTGGGTCCCAAATGGTTTCCCTTCAGCTCCTCTGCACCCTGTCCCCGCGACTCCCCGCTTTGGACACGGGGGCACTGAACCCTGGGGTCACGTCACTATCAGTCCATGTCACCCTCCCCCATTAAGGTCAGCAACTTCTTAGAAAAAATCAAACTCCCAGTCAACAAATTAAAGGATAGGGCAGCACGGTGGCCTAGTGGTTAGCACAACTGCCTCACGGCGCTGAGGTCCCAGGTTCGATCCCGGCTCTGGGTCACTGTCCGTGTGGAGTTTGCACATTCTCCCCGTGTCTGTGTGGGTTTCGCCCCCACAACCCAAAAATGTGCAGAGTAGGTAGATTGGCCACACTAAATTGCCCCTTAATTGGAAAAAATAATTGGGTAATCTAAATTTATTTTAAAAAAAACAAATTAAAGGATCACATGACGGGACTTCAGGTTTTATGAGTTTTAATACAACAAACAAACAAACTAGAAGCTACTTTCAGTCAGAATCCTACACATTAAACTATAAACTAGAACTTTGCCCTATTTCACAATCTAGAAATACACTCCACGATTATAGTTACTCTGCCTTATAAATCGAAACTTAATTGTCTCAGAACCTGTCCAAAGTGATGATTCATTCCCGAGGATTTACTTCAGTTCTTCAACCAAGACACCGAGGAAACAAAAGGGTGAATAGAATAGAATGTGAACTAGCAAAATACATAAAAATGGACAGTAAAAGTTTCTATGGCTACATAAAAAGGACATGCTGGCACTGGAGGGTGTGCAGAGGAGATTCACGAGGTTAATCCCAGAGCTGAAGGGGTTGGATGATGAGGAGAGGTTGAGTAGACTGGGACTGTACTCGTTGGAATTTAGAAGGATGAGGGGGGAATCTTATAGAAACATTTTAAATTATGAAGGGAATAGATAGGATAGATGCGGGCAGGTTGTTTCCACTGGCGGGTGAAAGCAGAACTAGGGGACATGGCCTCAAAATAAGGGGAAGTAGATTTAGGACTGAGTTTAGGAGGAACTTCTTCACCCAAAGGGTTGTGAATCTTTGGAATTCCTTGCCCAGTGAAGCAGTTGAGGCTCCTTCATTAAATGTTTTTAAGGTAAATATAGATAGTTTTTTGAAGAATAAAGGGATTAAGGGTTATGGTGTTCCGGCCGGAAAGTGGAGCTGAGTCCACAAAAGATCAGCCATGATCTCATTGAATGGCGGAGCAGGCTCGAGGGGCCAGATGACCTACTCCTGCTCCTAGTTCTTACGTTCTTATGTTTGGCTCAAAGGTTTGTCCATTCCAGATAGAGTCAGAATTTAGAATGAGGAATAGAGATCTCGACAGCCACCTCGTTCAACACTCTGGGACGTAGATCATCAGCTTTTGGGGATTTATTCACTTCCAACCCCATTAATTTTTCCAGTGCTTCTTTTTCACCAATACTAATCTCTGCCAGTCCCTTGGTTCTCTGGTGTTTTGGGGACAATTTCTGTATCTTCCTCTGTGAAGACAGACACACATTGTTTAGTTTCTCTGCCATTTCCATACTCCCCATTATAAACTCTCCTGCCTCTGCCAGGAATGGACCCACATTGGTCTTTGCTAATCTTTTCCTTTTCACATTCATGTAGAAGCTTTTCCAGTCGGTTTTTATGTTTCTCCCCAGTGCTCTCATCAGTTTCTTGGTCCTCCTTTGCTGAATTCTAATGGCTCTCATGGAATCTTTAACTTTTCTTGTTCGCCACAGTTACATTACTTTTCCTGTTGGGTGTTTGATCCTTAAAGGAATCTATATTTTGAAATATATTTGTATATATGTGAAATACAAATTGCAAAAATCCCAGAGGACCATAGGCTGCTCTCCCCTTTGACAGAGAGAGAGCAGACTGGAGGTAATTTAACCCAAGGGTCAGCCACCTCAAGCGACGGGCCTGGTTGAGAAGGCCGGGCCTTCATGAATAAACCCAGCCAGTACGAGAGTTGAATCCTCACTGTTGGCCTTGCTCCGCATCACCAACCAGTTGTCCAGCCAACTGAGCTAACCAACCCCTGATAAATTAGGTATTCCCTGTACCAATCAGTTTTCCAGTCCACCTCAGACAACTTGCCCCTCATAACCTGATAGTTTCCTTCTGTGAGGAACACCCAGATAAACAAAAGAACCATGTAACCACCAGGGCCCATCTCCATGGCAACGTGGCACGCTTTGGAGGGTTTGAAACAGAAATGGAAAGAACATATCTTCACATTTGCAAACACCCTTCCACTCTTGTGATCCTTGTGCAATTTGAAGCCAGGTACCAGCAACAAGGCTCAAAGAGCATCAGCCCACTGGAGGCAAAGTGGTGAGACCGGCCAGTCCAGCAGAAAGAAACCCTCCGACCATCCCCACTGACCACCTGTCAGAATGAACAAAATGCAGCCCTGGGTGCAGAGCGGAAACAATAACAGCAGAATCCAACCCCTGTAATCAATTGTGAAATTGTTGGTATCACAGCAGGTCCGATGAAACAGGTAATCCTGTCTCACATTGAGAAGTGGACGGCGTCTCCCCAGTATGAACTCGCTGGTGTCTCCGCAGGTTGGATAACTGAGTAAATACTTTCCCACACCGAGAGCAGGTAAATGGCCTCTCCCCAGTGTGAACTCGTTGGTGTGTCTGCAGGTGAGATAACTGAGTGAATCCCTTCCCACACGGAGAGCAGGTGAATGGTCTCTCCCCAGTGTGAACTCGCTGGTGTGTCTGCAGGTTGGATAACTGAGTAAATCCTTTCCCACACTGAGAGCAGGTGAGTGGCCTCTCCCCAGTGTGAACTCGCTGGTGAATCCGCAGGTGAGATAACCGAGTGAATCCCTTCCCACACTGAGAGCAGGTGAATGGCCTCTCCCCAGTGTGAACTCGCTGGTGTGTACGCAGGGTGGATAACCGAGTGAATCCCTTCCCACACTGAGAACAGGTGAATGGCCTCTCCCCAGTGTGAACTCGCTGGTGAATCCGCAGATGAGATAACCGAGTGAATCCCTTCCCACACTGAGAGCAGGTGAGTGGCCTCTCCCCAGTGTGAACTCGCTGATGTTTCCACAGGGTGGATGAATCAATAAATCCCTTCCCACACTGAAAGCAGGTGAATGGCCTTTCCCCAGTGTGAACACGTTTGTGTCCCCGCAGGGTGGATAAGTGTGCAAATCCTTTCCCACACTGAGAGCAGGTGAATGGCCTCTCCCCAGTGTGAACTCGCTGGTGTGACTGCAGGGTGGATAGCCGAGTGAATCCCTTCAAACACTGAGAGCAGGTGAATGGTTTCTCCCCAGTGTGAACTCGTTGATGTGTCTGCAAGGTGGTTGAATCACTGAATCGCTTCTCACACTGAGAGCAGGTGAATGGCCTCTCCCCAGTGTGAACTCGCTGGTGATTCTGCAGATTGAATAACTGAGTGAATCCCTTCCCACACTTGGAGCAGGTGAACGGCCTCTCCCCAGTGTGACTGCGTCGATGAATCTCCAGCTTAGATGGGAATCTAAATCCCTTCCCACAGTCCTCACATTTCCATGGTTTCTCCATGTTGTGTGTCTCCAGGTTGTACAATTAGTTGAAGCCTTGTCCACAGATACAACACGAGTATGGTCTCTCCCAGCTGTGAATGTTGTTATGTTTTTCAGGCTGTGTAACTGGTTAAGGCTCCTTCCACAGTCAGTTCACAGGAACACTTTCACTCGGGTGTCTGTTGTGTGGGTCTTGGTGCTTTTCCAGTCACACTGATGGTTGAAAACTTAGGCTGACAGTTCACCTTCTAGATTCAAAGGTTGGAGATATTCAGGTTCCAAGGAATCGAGTAACTGTCAGATTGAGACGTGACGATTGAGATTTCTGTCTGTAATTCTTCCTCATCTAATATCCTGTAAAAACAATTTACAAAATTCATCACTGTCAGTACAGGATAGAAACTCAGAACAGACAATTCTAGTTTCTATGTGAAATTTTTTCCTCTCTCTTATTCCCTGAAAGCTGTAAATCTCCATCCCACACACTCCCTCCATTCTCATTCTGGTGTATCGCCGTTGAGTAGCACAGTGGTTAGCACTGTTGCTTCACAATTCTAGGGTCCCAGGTTTGATTCCCGGCTTGGGTCACTGTCTGTGCGGAGTCTGCACAGGTCCCCATGTCTGCGCGGGTTTCCTCCCACAGTCCGAGGACATGCAGGTTAGGTGGATTGGCCATGCTAAATTGCCCCTTAATTGGACAAAATGAATTGGGCACTCTAAATTTATTTAAAAAAAAGAAAAAAAAAGTCTCGATGAACCAGAGAAGAGAATCCTGAACGTTCAGCAAGATGCCTCCGTCGAAATTCAATCCTTTGAAAACCAGCCGAGTGGCTGGCGGAAGTACTGGAGGATTTGGAGAACCGAGGGTCAGAGAAAGAACATCTGAGTCATTGGCCTGTCAGAAGGTGTGGAGGTAAGGCTCCCATTAGGGTCTTTGAGGACCGGCTGCCATGCTGGGCACCATGGTAGCACAATGGCTAGCACTGTTGCTTCACAGCGTCAGGGACCCCGGTTCAATTCCCGGCTTGGGTCACTGTCTGTGCAGAGTCTGTATGTTCTCCCTGTGTCTATGTGGGTTTCCTCCGGGTGTTCCGGTTTCCTCCAACAAGTCCCAAACAAAGACGTGTTTGATAGGTGAATTGGACATTCTGAATTCTCACTCTGTGTACCTAAACAGGTGCCGGAATGTGGCGACTAGGGGATTTTCACAGTAACGTCATTGCAGTGTTAATGTAAGCCTCCTTGTGAGACTAATAAAGATTATAATGAATGGGCTAAAGGCCCTCTTTCCGTGCTGTAAAATTCTACGACTCTAAAGATAGAGATGGTATAGGGAGGGAGGGAATGACTTTATAGAGAAACTGGCAAAGCCACAACATTCACCAGCTCTAAGGACACACCTTAGCTCCCTTTCCAATCTGAAAGCAGCCTGAGCTGGATTTACATTCCCCTTAATTCATAATTGCTGGGTGATAATCCTGTACTTCCTTACCTCACACCACTGTAACAGCACCTTCACTACACAGACTGCAGCAACTGACCAAACATCACCTTCCCAGTTATTCGTGAAGGCACCGCCTTCCCAACCTGGCCCCTTGCCTGAGGTGTGGTGATCCTCAGGTCACATCACCACCGGTCAGCTCTCTCTCCCGGGACCAGGCCCTGCGTCACAGCCGCCATCTTGGAGAAGCAGAGCGCATGCGCTGGCGTCTTGGTTATGCCACCGCTGGTGGGCGGGACCTGAAGGTTTCTGTTCCCAGCCGGGTCCTAGTGCCGGTGCAAGATTTTCAAAGGGAAAACAGGTTTTTCATCCACTCGAACACATTGCAATAAGTTTTAAAACGTTTACCCACTCCCAGGCTGAAGCTGATGGATGTTTGTTGCCTGGAGGCATCTCTGGATTGCGTAGACATTCAATGTGAGAGGCTGCAGCCTCTATATAGCTACCTGAAGGGGGTTTTCCAAATGTTGATTACATTTCGTGGTCATTTCCAGTTCATTATCAAGATGTTTGTGTGATATTTTCTTACCCTCAGTGTTTTTTCTTTATTTAAAATACATTTCAGCAGCAAGCTTAATGGTGATTTTTAACGGATGGGAGATTATTTATTACCACACCCTTTCCCTGGATATTTGAACATCTCAGTCTCTCGTCTCTTTCACACTCACTGACACATACACAGGAATTAGGTAAAGGTCAAGTTGAAGCTATAATGATGAAAATGAATGTAGACTGCAATCTTTACATCGCTGCAGGTCTGTTGTCTTCTTGTTTAGCTGATCCTTTAGTTGGAGTGAAGCGTTTTTAGAAACAAATAATTTTCATGAGGCTCTGAAGCTTCTTGTAGATGAATAGCCAGGAGGTTGGTTCTCAGGTGGGCTTGGAAGCTGGAATAAGGTCAGTCCTGTGGCTGCACTGGGAGACATTCAGCTCTGCTGGTTAAGCTGGTTCCTGGTGCTTCAGATGCTTCTCACACACACATTTGCTTTGTTCAGGGTTTATTATACTGCATCCCTGACAATTAACTGCAGGATTAAAACTCTGAGACCCAGAACACCCCGATACAATAGCAGTTTACGATGCTCACTCACGCTTATCTCTGTCCCAATTCGAACTCATTCTCCTGTGTTCAATACGGCACTTGGAGACCAACAGTCCTGAGATTTCATATTCCTCAAATGCTGGTTCATCCTGACACAAGGAGACATTTAAACTTCACAGGTGGCTGCAACGTTTCCTTATTCAGGTCCATATTTAAATAAATATTGGTCACAGAATCGAATATTACCCACAGTTTATTGTCCATAATAACCTGTTAGGTTGCAGCCATCTTGACAGAGTTTGTGGATCTTAGTCTATCACATCTAGTACCCTTGTGCTGAACGTGACATCCTGAATCTACTATTGGGTCTTATTAAAACAGTACATTGTAGCTGGATGAGGACTTAGAGCGGTGGGGGGGGGGGGGGGGGGGGTTACTCTGGCTGCCGACTTCAGTTCCGTGGTCTTGTCTATTCCCAGTGGCCCTACAGAGGCAGCATGTGGTATCCACCGGAACGCTTGATGCCTTCCACACCCAGTGGATACCTCAGCGGACAGAGTGTTTCAGAGACACTGGGAACAATATTCTGGTTCAGTTAGGAAGGTTCTCTACACTTTTGTTGGGACTTCTGGCTGATTTTGGTCTTTTATTTTGACTGGACCACATGCTTGGGGAAAGCATGAACAGAAAGAAGGTTCGATAGAAACTAGAATGATCTGTTGTGAATTTCTATCCTATTCTTACAGTGATCATTTTTGTAACCTTCTTTTTCAGGCATTAGAACGGGAGGATTGGCAACTGGGTAACTCCAACCAAATATAACATCAAGATCTGACAGTCACTCAATTCATTAGGATCAAAATATCACAAACTGTCAATGTACTTGTCTGTTCTGACTGTGGGAAGAGATTTCAAACATCAGTGTGACTGGAAACGCCCCGAGACCCACACACACCTGAGTGGGAGTGTTCCAGTGAACTGACTGGGGAAAGAGCTTCAACCAGTTACACAGCCTGAAAAATCACCTTGTTTCCTCTTGTGGGAGAGTCTGGGACCAGAGGGTATAATCTAAGAGTAAGGGATCTCAAATTTAGGACAGAGATGAGGATACATTTCTTCCATCAGAGGGTAGTGAATCTGTGGAATTCTTCAACTGGCATTCTGTCTCTGGAATTTACCAAAAATGTCAGAGGTGAAGGTGCCTTTACCCGGATGGGCCGCTTGGTGGCGCAGTGGCTCTTTCACTGAGGGGCCTTGAGTCCAGACACATCCCAGACAGGACTGGTGAGAAATATCTGTCTGGGAAAGGGGAGAGAACTGTATAATCGGGGAAAAGGATCAGTGCCGATGGACCTTAAAGAAAGGAGTTGAGATTAGTTTTATTTTCTTCATTTTTCATTCAATATTTATTAAAATTTCAGAGAAAATATTATACAAAAGTTTATTTTGAAGTTAACAAAAGGGAACATAACAATTGAGGGTCACAGTGAGAACAGAACTCATGCCCTCTGAGCTGCCAAATGTATGTACAACTGTAACAGACACAAGAGAGAACAGGAGCTCAACATAAAGGGAAGGCAACAGTTACATAAGGAACGAGATAAGATACTTATTTAGACATGACATTGAGGGAAATTATTAGCTACAACTACATTACAGCCAAAATCATCGCGCACATTTCAAACTGAAAACAGAAATACTGTCCATGATTGTCTCAGTTACAGATGCAGAATAATAAACTGAGAGAATTTTACTGTGAGAGACACCAAGAGGAGATATTGTATTTCTGTCACACACAGATCATAATAAACAGCTGAGGGAAATCTACAGCGTCCGAAAGTCAACTGATCACTCGATCTGTAAAAGAGAGAGAAAATAATAAAGCAGATATTTATGATCGGGGACATTGATGTCAGAGTTTTTAATCAATCAAACATTTAGCGATCTTTAAACGGCTTCTGTCAGTTTGAAGTGTGAGTGGATTGAATCTTCTCACCTTCACCAGAGTGACTGCAGCGCTGTAGGAAATGCTCAGGACGAACAGGGTGATGAATGTGGAAGCGGTTGTCCAGATGTTCCCGTTATCATCCTCATAGCCTTCAGTCCAGGTGTGGTCTGTGGTATCTATGAGGATAGAATCCAATAAATATAATCAGATTGTTTATTAATCCAGGATATATTGTTAATATTCTCATTTAATTTTCTTTATCTGATCATTCATTCTCTAATATATTTTTCATTCCATAGCTACTGTAGAGTTCGTGATGCTCAACAAACGATCTCTCTAACTTTCTTTTTCCAATTTACGGGCAAGTTAGCGTGGCCAATCCACCTACCCTGTACATCTTTGGATTGTGGAGGTCAAACCCATGGACCAAGATCGAACCCAGGACCAAGATCGAACCCAGGTCCTTGGTGCCATGAGGCAGCAGTGCTAACCACTGCGCCACCATGCCACCCCTTGCCTGACATTTGTGTTTGTTCTTTAGCATTTGTCTGTGTGGATGGGGATCTCGTGTTTTGCGATCCTCTTCTTTTGTCTGACCAGATGTATGTAAAAATGCCATTGTGTGTTCATGTGCCAATGAGTACTGATCTGTTCATTTGTGTGTCAGCGCCTGTATGTATACTTTGTTTATCATCTATCAATGTGTACATGAGTGTCAAAGACCCAACGGAATGTGAGTCATACAGACCAATCTCATTTCTGAACGTTGGTGCCAAAATACTGGCCAAGATCCTAGCCAAAAGGCTGGAAGACTGCGTGCCAGAGGTGGTAGCAGAAGACCAGACAGGCTTTGTCAAAGGTAGACAGCTTACTTTGAACATTAGGCGCCTGCTGAACGTGATAATGACCCCATCCTGGGAGAGAACACAAGAGGTGATCGTCTCTCTAGATGCAGAAAAGGCCTTCGACAGGGTCGAATTGAAATACCTCACAGAGGCACTGGAGCGGTTCGGGCTTCACCTCCTGGGTAAAACTCCTACACAGCGCTCCCATGGCGAGCATATGGACAAACAACACCAACTCCCTATACTTCCAGCTGCACAGGGGCACCAGACAAGGATGCCCACTGTCCCCGCTGCTGTTCGCTCTAGCGATCGAGCCACTAGCAATTGCGCTCAGAGCGGCAAAAAGCTGGAGGGGGATCCGAAGGGGAGGTAGAGAGCACAGAGTCTCACTCTATGCAGATGATCTACTCCTCTACATTTCGGGCCCACAAAGCAGCATGGACGGAATCATCGCGCTCCTGAAAGAGTTTGGTGCCTTCTCGGGCTACAAACTCAATATGAGCAAAAGCAAGATCTTCCCAGTACACCCACAAGCCCAACACAAATTCCGCTACTTGGGGATCCAAATGGCCCATGACTGGAAAGGGATCCACAAATGGAACCTTACCAGTCTGACAGAGGAAGTAAAAAAGGACCTGTAAAGATGCATCTAGTAACTCTTCCAGTAGTGTCTGTCGTTGTGGTTGTGGGTACGTCCTTGCCTCCTTTCGTAGGAAGCTTTTTAATTGCAGGTACCTTAGCTCGTTCCCCCTGGCTAGCTGGAATTTCTTTGTCACTTCGCCCAGTGTCGCGATCCTCCCGTCCGTGTAGACTCGCGGGGAGAGTCCAGACGATCAAAATGGACGTGCTGCCCAGGTACCTCTTCCTATTCAGATCCATCCCCATCTACATCCCCAAGGCCTTTTTCAAAGCACTAGACAAACTAATCATGGCGTTTGTGTGGGTGGGTGGGGGGGGGGGGGGGAATGCTAGGATCCCAAAGAAGGTCTTGCAAAAAACAAAATCCAGGGGGGGCTTGCCCTCCCAAACCTACAACTCTACCGCTGGGCGGCGATGGCTGAGCGTGTAAGGGGATGGATCAAAGAGCTAGAAGCCGAGTGGGTGCACGCGGAGGAGGCCTCCTGCATGTGGACCTCCCTCCGGGCCCTTGCCACGGCAGCACTCCCATCCCCACCCAAACAACACTCCAGCAGCTCGGTGGTAATAGCCACCCCCCCAATCATGGAACCAACTACGGCAGCAATTTGGCCTGACCAAAATGTCAGGTAAAGCTCCCATCTGCAACAACCATAGGTTCACGCCAGCGCTGACTGACGCCACCTTCAAAAGGTGGGGACAGGACAGGGGGACACTGACAGTCAGGAACCTATACACGGACGGGAGGATTGCGACACTGGGCGAAGTGACAGAGAAATTCCAGCTAGCCAGGGGGAACGAGCTAAGTTACCTGCAATTAAAAAGCTTCCTACGAAAGGAGACAAGGACGTACCCACAACCACAACGACAGACACTACTGGAAGAGTTACTAGACGCAAGCATACTAGACAAAAGAAACTGTAGCGACATGTATGACCAACTGGTAGAAGGGGCCGACACCGTACTGGACGCAACAAGAAGAAAGTGGGAGGAGGACCTGGGGATCGAAATAGGGTGGGGACTCTGGAGTGATGGACTGCATAGGGTCAACTCCACCTCCACGTGCGCAAGGCTCAGCCTGACGCAACTAAAAGTGGTACATAGAGCCCACTTAATAAGAACCCGTATGAGTAGGTTCTTCCCAGAGGCGGAGGACAGATGTGAACGGTGCCAAAGAGGCCCGGCCAACCACGCCCACATGTTCTGGTCTTGCGCCAGACTGGTGGAGTACTGGACAGCCTTCTTCGAGGCTATGTCCAAAGTGGTGGGGGTGAGTGTGGAGCCATGCCCGAAAGTGGCGGTCTTCGGGGTTTCAGACCAGCCAGATCTATTCCTGGGGAGGAGTGCGGACGCCCTTGCCTTTGCCTCCCTGATTGCCCACCGTAGAATCCTGTTCAGCTGGCGGTCAGCAGCACCACCCAAAGCTGCAGACTGGCTGTCCGACCTCTCGGAATCTCTCCAAATGGAGAAAATCAAATTCGCCATCCGAGGGTCGGACGACGGCTTCCATAGAACGTGGGAGCCATTCATGCAATTGTTCCGGGACCTGTTCGAGCCAACAAACAAACAGAAGAGCAACCAGGTAGCCAAGAAACGGGAAAGTAGCCAAAGCATGTGAGGGAGAGATAGACCGGGAGAGGGGGGGGGGGGGGGGAGGGACAGCTAAATCTAAGAGGAAGGAAAGGCAAACCACAGGGCTTGAGGGGGGGGGGGAGGGGAGGGCAGAGGGGAGAGACAGGGAACAATAGAGGAGAGCCAGGGGAGGGAGAGGCAGGGAAACGTTAAAAAACTTGGCATCCACAGGAGCAGAGAAAATGGGGAAGACGGGAGGGCCGCAGAAGCGGAAGTGCGCACAAGACGACAACATCAGCGAAATCCATCCGGAAGAAGCAAGGGACAACACCACAAACGGATGCCTACATATGCGTGTAAATAACTTTGCCAAGGGTACTGAGCTGCCGCTGTTGAGTAGGGGCACAATACCGTCCACTGACTTTGCAGGGAAAATCAACACTTCAGCAGCAGCAGCGACCCATGGGGGGGGGGGGGGGGGGGGGGGTGAGTGCCCCGATGCGAGGGGGTGGGAGGATTGAGGCACGTCGGGTAACGTCTAATGGATTGCTGATGTATACTCTCTTTATGCACTAGGTTAATGTTCACTAAGTTGCTGTGTTAAGATTATTACTATTTAATATGGAAAATTTTGCAAAACCTTAATTTAAAAGAAAACAGCAACCCGGAAGGGGGGGGGGGGGGCGATTTATTTTCCTTTTTGTAAGGGGCGCATGCTCTATCCTGTATTGAATTTTGTGTTAATTTGCTAAACTGTTTATCGTTTAGCGGGTTACGTTGTTCTGTTCTGTTAGCACGTTGCCCTTCTTTCTTTGTATTATTTTCCTTTTTGGAGTGTTTTATAAACTTATTGAAAACTCTGAATAAATACATTTTTTTCAAAAATGTGTACATGAGTGTGTTATTTATTTTTTTCATAAACTTAGTGTACACCATTCATTTTTGTCCAATTAAGACGCAATTTAGCGTGTCCAATCCACCTAGCCTGCACATTTTGGGTTGTGGGCTCAAAACCCACGCAAACACGGGTAGAATGTGCACACTCCACACGGACAATGACCCAGAGCCGGGATCGGACATGTGATCTCGACGCCATGAGGCAGCAGGACTAATCCACTGCGCCACCATGCTGCCTTAATATGAGTCTGTTATTGAGTATGCTTATGTGTTGAAGTCTATGTTTATATATTAATGCCTGTGTTAATATGTGTTTGTACTTTCCTGCCTTGTAATATGTGTTATTGTGTCCTTTTGCGTTCAACATGCATGTCAATGTCTTAATGTTTGCGTCTGGATAAGCGCTTTTGTGCATGTATGATCATCATCATAGAATCCCCACAGTGCTGAACGAGGCCAATCAGCTCATCGAGTCAGCACCGACCCTCTGAAAGAGCACCCTATCAAGGTACATGCCCCCGCCCCACCCTCATAACCTCATAACATCACTTAACCTTTTGGATACTAAGGGGCAATGGAGCATGGCCAATCCACCTAAGCTGCTCACCTTTGGACTGTGGGAGGAAACGGGATCACCCGGAGGATACCCATGCAGACACAGGAGAACGTGCAAACTCCACACAGACAGTCACCCAAGGCTGGAATTGAACCCAGCCTTTGGCACTGGGAGACAGCAGTGCTGTGTATGCGTTGATGAAAAAAAATGTACATTGCTATTGTCACGAGTAGGCTTCAAATGAAGTTACTGTGAAAAGCCCCTAGTCACCACATTCCGACGCCTGTTCGGGGAGGCTGTTACGGGAATCGAATCGTGCTGCTAGCCTGCTTGGTCTGCTTTCAAAGCCAGCGATTTAGCCCTGTGCTAAATGATGGTTATTTAAAACTATGTATTACTTGTGTATTGATGTCTCCATGTGCACTAATGTATATTCGTGTTAACATGTGTACGAGTCTGCTGACATATGTCGCTGTCTCTGGCGGGTAGGGTGCAATCAGTCAAGATGACGGTGCTCCCGAGATTTCTGTTCCTGTTCCAGTGCCTCCCCATCCTTATCCCGAAGGCCTTTTTCAGGCGGGTTAACAGGAGCATTACGGGGTTTGTGTGGGTGAACGGGGCCCCGAGGGTGTGAAGGGTGTTTTTGAGCGGGGCAGAGATGGGGGTGGGGGTGGGGGTGGGGGGCTGGCGCTGCCCAACCTCTGTGGGTATTATTGGGCTGCCAACGCAGTGATGGTGCGTAAGTGGGTAATGGACGGGGAAGGGTCAGCATGGAGGAGGATGGAGATGGCGTCCTGTGTGGACACGAGCCAGGAGGCGCAGGTAACGGTGCCGCTGCTGCTCCCTCCAACGAGGTATACCATGAGCTCAGTGGTGGCGGCTACCCTCAAAATTGGGGGCAATGGAGACGGCACAGGGGGGAGGTGGGGGCCTCGATGGGGCCACGATACGGGGGAACCACCGGTTTGTCCCGGGGAGAATTGATGGTGGGTTCTTGAGCTGGCACAGGGCAGGTGTTAGGAGGTTGAGGGACCTGTTTGTAGACGGGAAGTTTGCGAGCCTGGGTGAGCTGAAAGGGAGGTTCGGGCTCACCCGGGGAACACCTTTCGGTACATGTAGGTAAGGGCTTTTGTCAGGCGGCAGGTGGCGGAGTTCCCTCTGTTGCCGCCGCGTGGTGTCCAGGACAGGGTGCTCTCGGGTGTGTGAATTGGAGAGGGGAGGAGCTCGGCAACATACAAGTGATGCGGGAGGTAGACGAGGCCTCGGTGGAGGAGCTGAAGGGTAAATGGGAGGAGGAGCTGGGTGAGGAGATTGAGGAGGGGACGTGGGCGGACACCCTAGGAAGGGGGAACTCCTCTTCTTCTTGTGCGAGGCTTAGCCTCATACAGTTTAAGGTGCTGCATAGGGCTCACATGACCGGGATAAGGATGAGCCGGTTCTTTGGGAGCGAGAACAGGTGTATTAGGTGCTCAGGGAGCCCAGCAAACCATGTCCATATGTTCTGGGCATGCCCAGCACTGGGGGAATTTTGGAAGGGCATAGCGGGGACGGTGTCGAGAGTGGTAGGATCCAGGGTCAAACCAGGCTGGGGACTCGAAATATTTGGGGTTGCAGAGGAGCCGGGAGTGCAGGAGGTGAAAGAGGCCAGTGTTCTGGCCTTTGCGCCCCTAATAGCCTGGCGGAGGATTCTTCTTCAGTGGAAGGATGCGAGACCCCCAAGCGTGGAGGCCTGGATCAATGGTATGGCGGGGTTTATTAAATTGGAAATGGTGAAATCTGCCCTAAGGGGATCAGTGCAGGGGTCCTTCAGGAGGTGGCAACCATTCCTGGATTTCCTGGCAGAACGGTAGGAAAAAGACCAGCAGCAGCAGCAACCCGGGGGCGGGGGTCCCTTTGTTTTGGGCTGAAGGGACGTGTATATTTGTTTTTTGCTAATGTCGGGCGTTAATTAATTTCTTCTTTTTTGTATATGGGGGGGGGGGGGGGTTGTTCTTTCTGTTTTTAGTATTTTCTATTATTGATATTTTGTGAAAATTTGAATAAAAATTATTTTTTTTAAAAAGAGTCTGCTGACATATGTCTACGTGTACCCCTAATTGTGGTATTGTGGATTATTGTCTCTGTCTTTAATTCTATACTTCTGTCATCGTGAAATTGTGCGATTGAATATGTTATTGGTTACATTTGTGTTTCATATTCTGATGTTAGTCTACTTGTCTGGTTTTATATGTTTGCATTTGCATCTTTGTGTATCTGTCTGGACATGTTGGTGTTTGTGTATGTTTGTGTATGCTTGTGTGCCTGATTGTGTACGTATATTTGTGTGTGTATGTGTCAATGTGTCTGTGTGAGTATAAACATGTGCTTTTCTGTGTTTGTCTGCATGTTTGTGCATTTCTGTACACGTTCGTGTGCGTTCTTGTGTCAATATATGTGTGGTTCGTTGTACCTGGGTGTATGTTTTGTGTGTGTTTCTGTGTGTGTGTGTGTTTGTGTCCATGTGTGCATGTATATATGTTTGTGGGAAAGGGGGTGTATGTATGTGTCGTGTTTAAGTCTGTTTAACTGTGTGTCTGTGTATTTGTATCCGCTGCCTGTAGCTTTGCCAGTTGTGGTATTATTGATAGCGATGTAGAATATGTTGAACTTTCTGCTAACAAATGTGTTTTCTGTGAGATGCAAGGTGACATCAGGTGACCGAATACAAAAATGCAAGGAGGTGCCTCAGGAGAGAACAATGAAAATCCAGGGAGAATCCAATCACCAGCCTGCATTTGGATTATGGCGAATCGGTTTTAGATACGGATAAGAGGAACAAGAGTGCAAAAAAAGGTAACATTCTGTTGCATAAATAGATAAATAAAGAACATCTTTATCATGATGGTCTTTTCACATCTTCAGGCAGTAAACGACAAACCGACTTGTAATGTCAGTAACTGAATGCTCAGAGTAGAGACTCGTCCGCTCTCAAACTCGCTGCTTGGGGATTGGGAGGACAGTGAGCTAATCATCTCTGGATAAAAGCAAGTTGCTGCTGATGCTGGAATCTGCTGAGATTTTTCCAGCATTTTCTCTTTGGAGTTAATAATCTCCCTCATTGGTCAGCTTGACAAATTCTTTTTGGGTTTCCCCCTGCTGAGGAGGTGGAGATACAGAGAGTTCACTCATCACCTTCCTCCTCTTTTCCTCGGGAACGTGGAGGTGAAATGGGTTAATATTGCCCCTCTCTCTTTTTGTTGGGGATTTGGGTGTACAGTGGATTATCTAATGCCCCTCCCACTCTGTTGCGGAAGTGGGGGAACAGTGGATTAAATATTTCCCCTCCCCTCTCTGTTGTTGAAGTGGGGGTGCAGTGGATTAACTAATGAAATGAAATGAAAATCGCATATTGTCACGAGTAGGCTTCAAGTGAAGTTACTGTGAAAAGCCCCTAGTCGCCACATTCCGGCCCCTGTTCGGGAAGGTTGTTATGGGAATTGAACCGTGCTGCTGGCCTGCTTAGTCTGCATTCATAGCCAGCGACTTAGCCCTGTGCTAAACTGCCCCTACCCCTTTCTGTTCGGGATGTGGGGGCACAGTAGATTAACTAATGCCCCTCCCCTCTTTTTGCTGGGGATGTGGGGGTACAGTGGATTAACTAATGTTTCTCCCCTTCTCTGTTCGGGATGTGGGGGTACAGTGGATTAACTAATGCCACTCCACTCTCTCTTCGGGATGTAGGGGTGCAGTGGATTAACCAATGCCCCTCCCCCTCTCCCTGTTGTTGAAGTGGGGGTACCGTGGATTAATTTATGCCCCTTCCCCTCTCTGTTCGGGATGTGGTGGTACAGTGGGTTAACTAATGCACCTCCCCTCTCTGTTCGGGATGTGGGGGTACAGTGATTTAACTAATGCCCCTCCCCCTCTCTCTGTTGGGGAAGTGTGGTACACTGTGTTAACAAACTCCCCTCCTTTATATGCTGTGTATTTGGGGATACAGTGTATTAAATACTTCACTCCCCACGCATTGGTGTGGAAGTGGGGTTACAGTGGGTTAACTAATATCCCTTCCTCTTTGTTAGGGAATTGGGGTGCAGTGCATTTACGAATACCTCTTCCCCTCTCTTTTTTGGGGTAAATGTGGACAGAGTGGATTAACTAAAGCCTCTCCCCCCCCCTCTCTGTTGGGGATGTGGGGGTACAGTGGATTAACTAATTACCCTCCGCCTCTCTCTGTTGTTGAAGTGGGGGTACCGTGGATTAAATAATTCCCCTCCTCTCTCTCTTTTGAGGAAGTGAGCACACAGAGGATAAAGGAATGCCCCTCCTCCTCTCTCTCTTGGGAAAGTAGGGGTACAGTGGATTAACCAAAGGCCCTCTCACTCTCTTTGTTGTGGAAGTGGGGTACAGTGGATTAACTAAAGGCCCTCCTCCTCTTTCTGTGGGGAGAGTGGGGGTACAGTGCATTAACTAAAGACCCTCCGCCTCTCTCTCTGGGGAGAGTGGGGTACAGTGGATTAACTAAAGGCCCTCCTCCTCTTTCTGTGGGGAGAGTGGGGGTACAGTGCATTAACTAAAGACCCTCCGCCTCTCTCTGTGGGGAGAGTGGGGGTACAGTGCATTAACTAAAGACCCTCCGCCTCTCTCTGTGGGGAGAGTAGGGGTACAGTGTATTAACTAAAGACCCTCTGCCTCTCTCTCTGGGGAGAGTGGGGGTACAGTGCATTAACTAAAGGCACACCGCCTATCTCTTTCCAGGGGAAGTGGGTGTACAGTGGGTTAACTGATCCCCCTCCCAATCTCATTTTTTCTGGAAGTGGGATATTGTGAATTAACTAAAGGCCCTCCGCCTCTCTCTGTTGTTGAAGTGGGGGTACCGTGGATTAAATAATTCCCCTCCTCTCTCTCTCTTTTGAAGAAGTGAGCACACAGAGGTAAAGGAAAGCCCCTCCTCCTCTCTCTCTTGGGAAAGTAGGGGTGCAGTGGATTAACCAAAGGCCCTCTCACTCTCTTTGTTGGGACAGTGGGGGTACGGTGGATTAACTAAAGGCCCTCCGCCTCTTTCTGTGGGGAAAGTGGGGATACAGTGAATGAACAAAAGGGACTCCACCTATCTCTTTCTTGGGGAAGTGGTATAGTGGATTAACTAAAGGCCCTCCCACTCTCTTTTTGTGGAGGTGGGGTACAGTGGATTACCTAAAGGCCCTCCGCCTCTGTTGGGAAAGTGTGGGTACAGTGGGTTAATCATTTCCCGATACCCTCTCTTTGATGGCGAATTGTTGGTCCATGTTTCTGTTTGTTCCTCAATTCAGCTTGTAGTGGGTGTGAGACAGCAACTTAAAGCTGAAATCAATTTTAAAGGGATGGACAATGAGAGAAGCAGGAACACCGAGATCTAAATGTGATGGATTTGTTTGTCTGAAATGAAAAATTGTCCGATTTCTCCTCAGCCGGAGGAAATTCAATGAAGATATTTTGCTGAATCCTGGAATGAATGAGATTTACTCTGTCTCTAACCCAGGGTGTATCTGAGCTGGGAGCACTGGTTGTATCAGACTTGGGGCCGAGACCTGTAGAAATCCGAGTCTCATTGAACAGATCTGATATCAGCAAAGTGGAAGCACCATTAATTAAGCGGCTGTACATTTAAATCACAATTGGAGGGAAAATAACTTTATTATTTTTATTTTAGTTCAAAATATAACCAATGGATTCTCATTGACATGAATTAACGGTGTCCATCAGAGCGAGGGAAATGTTCACAAAACTGGGTTTACCGCTGGATTTATTAACCGTTCTGTTGATGATCTTCAAGGGGATGGCTTCATGTCCCACCACACAGGAGTAAGAAGCGCCGCTGGCCCACTCCTCGGTGGATAACAGGCTGTACATGAAGAAGGAGCTATTGCCGTTCTCCGCCATCACCTCGGTGTTCTTGTAGTTGCCGGGATTCACCGGCTTGTCATTGACGGTCCACTTGACGAAGATCTCTCGGGGGGAGAAACCTCTCACTAAGCAGCTGAGGGAGACGAATCTCTGAGCGGAGACGTCTTCAGCCGAGGGCAGGAGGACAGAGACGGACGGTTCCCGCGGATTGGGATCTGCAGAAATGTACAATAAATGTTAATAAAATGGGGAATTCCGGAGACAATGGAACCGCGGGTTAGATGTGAGAGAAATGTGTTTTGTGTTGGATTTTAAAGGTTTCCATTTTCCACTTTGGGATCTGTCCGGGTTCCCAGCTCGGAGCAGAGGTGACACAATCCTTTTCCCTGAGACTTTACGGATATTGAATTTGAAAGTTTCAGAAAGTATACAGCAGGGAAACAGGCCATTCGGCCCAATTGTTCTGTGCTGGTGTATAAACTCCACACCTGGCTCCTCCCACCTTACTCCCAGAGGATTGGAAAACTGCCAATGTAACACCCTTATTCAAAGGGGAGGGAGTAAAAAACAGGTAACAATAGGCCAGTGACCTGTCAGTGGAGAACGGTGAGAGTCCATTATAACGTTTCTAATAGCTGAGCATTTCAAAATACACAATATAATCAAACAGAGTCAGCAGGGCTTTGTGAAAGGTAAATCATGCCTGAAAGCTTTATTGCCCTTATTTGAGGTGATAACGAGAAGGCAAGAGAGAGAGAGGGGGGGGGGGGGGGGCAGTAGATGTACTATACATGTATTTCAAAACTGTGTTTAATTAATGAATGTACTATTCCCATGTTTACAGATGACAAAATATATGTAGAAAGCCAGGTGGTGAGGATTACAGAATATCCACAGAGGGACAGAGGCAGCTTAAGTTACTGAATAAAAACTTGGCAGATGGAACATAATGTAGGAAAATGTGAGGTTATAATTTGGCAGGAGGAAGAACATAACGGAATATTATTTACATGGAGAAAGACTGGAGAAAGCTGAAGTAACGGGGGAATTGTGGGTCCTCCTGCAGAAACCACAAAAAGCAAGTTCTGCAGGTAATATGGAGACAAATTGAATGTTGACATTTATTTCAAACGGAATAGAATATAAACATGGGGAGGTCGAGCTAAAACTATACAAAGCATTAGTTAGACGACACCTGGTGTACTTTGAATAGTTTTGGTGCCCTTATCTAAGGAAGACAGATTGGTTTTGAAGGCAGTCCAGAGAAGGATCACGAGGCTGATCCCGAGTATGGAGGGAGTTTCTTATGGGGAGAGTTGTACTTATTGGAGTTTAGAGGAATGAAGGCGACATAATTGAGACATGAAAGATTCTCAGGGAGCTTCTTAGGATTGACGCTGAGAGGTTGTTTTCCCCTTGTGGGAGCGTCAAGGAGCAGCGTGAATGATCGCAAAATAAGGGTTCGCCCATTTCAGACAGAGATGAGAAGGAATTTCCTCTCTCAGAGGGTAGTGAAGCTGTGGAATTATTTAACGCAGGGGGCTGTAGATTCTGGGGTGTTCAGTATGTTCAAGGTTGAGAGAGACATATTTTAAATCAGTAAAGGCGTCAAGAGATTTGGAGATTAGGCGGGAAAGAGGAGTTGAAGGTTATCACAGCAGATCAGTCATGATCTCACTGAAGGCTGGACCGGTGTTTATGGGCCCAAAGGCCTACATCTGCTCCTAAGTCTTGTGGTCTATAGTCTCGCTCCGTCTAAACCCAATATCACTACTTTTAATTCATTGTTCATTCATCTGCATATCAATTTCCACCTTAAACTCTAAACGCCTAGTTTTTAGTTAGCGGAATTACCTATCTGGATAGAGCAGCCCGGTAGCACAAGCCCTTGGCTTGACAGCGCCAGGGTCCCAGTTTCGATTCCCTGCTGGGAGTCTGCACGTTCTCCCCGTGGCTGCGTGGGTTTCCTCCGGGTGCTCCGGTTTCTTCTCACATTCTAAAGACGTGCAGGTTAGGTGGATTGGCCATGCTAAATTGCCCTTTGTGACCAAAAACGTTAGGTGGGGTTATTGGGTTACGGGGATTGGATGGAAGTGAGGGCTTAAGTGGGTCGGTGCAAACTCGATGGGGCGAACGGCCTCCTTCTGCACTGTATGTTCTAGACTGAATACTAAATATTGACCGCACTGACACTAGAAATAGACACAATGGCTCACTTATTGCTTCAGTCTCACGGCTCACCTATTTTTTTGTGAATTGAAATTCTTAAAGGAGTTGGCAGGTCTTGATGGCTCGCCACACAGCCAAACACAGCCCCACTCAGCCAGGCTTGTGTCGAGATGTTTAATTTGCTGACCACGCTCTCAGTATCTGCCCCAGGCTGGTCGGCAATCTCTGATTTCAGCGGCTTCTTCGCTTCACTCCAGGACACATTGACTCCATAGGGAGCATTCGAAATGACGCAGGTTAAGGTTACAGTCGCCTCCAGTAAGACCTGTTCTATTGGCGGTGGCAGTATTGTTACTGAGGCATCAGTGCGAACGGAAGGATCTGCGAATGAAAAAAAGCGGAAATCAACCCAAGTTTCATCTTCAGAATCAGGACAGCAGGATTCAGCCTTCACTCAATAAATGGGAATAAATCAACTTCGAAACTTCTAAATATCGCCATTAATCTTTTATACACAACGGAAAACCAGTTCGGTCAGTGTAAACTATTCTCATTGTGAAATACAATCAGCCCGATGCCATTCTAATGAATCAGTATTGCAGCATTGCCAATACAAATATTCCAGTCCTGATCTCAGGAACCTAACACTGAAGGCTGATTTATAAATGGGTTGGATGAAATTTCCAACACTTTCGTCCCGGAGCTGTTATCAGTAAAGTGTTTCAGACACCCACTGACTCTCAAATATAACCAGCTGTCTCAGGATAAAGCTGATATCAAGTCCACCTCACTTACTAAATGACTTCAAATTAGAGCGAAACATTTATTTCTATACTGATCAAATCCTGAATGGTGAGCAATCCTAATGCAGCTCTTACATCAGAATGAAACACTAACTACATGGCAGTAAATTAGAAGTTATTCTGTGCTTTGTAATAACTTCAGTAAATTCCTGATTTTGATTAACATCAGAGTTCAGGATGATTTATTGTTTCCTCTGTTTGTGTCTCTTACCAGACGCGGTGATGTTGTGACTTTGGGTGACCTCTTGATGAGTGACCTGGCAGGTATAGACCGCTTTGCTGAACCATTCCCCAGCGGAGACTGTCAGCCGACTGCTCGCCGAGAAGTTCCCGTTCACTTCACAGGCGGAAGAGGTGACAATTCGTGAACCCATGGCTTGTCTATTCTTCAGCCAATTCACCGTCATTGAATTTGGCTGGAAATCGTTAATTGAACAGACGATGGTTGCAAATTTCTGTCTTGTGATTTCTTCATTCGAACTCACGGTGAGGATAACATGTGGAGGGACACCAGGCGGGCCTTCAAGAAACACAATTTAGACATTTCTTGCAGAAGATGGTGTGACAAATAAAATGATTTATTATATTTTAACAGCTTCTCTGCGGTCAATATTTTCCTCAGGAATCAGAACGGCACACTTTACCATAAATATGTTATAGCCAAAGGTGTAAATAAAGTAATCACAGCGGTTCTGCTTCGCACAGTTTCCACAACACTTACATGTCATTCCAATGCTCTTGTCTGAGCCGCTGTGTCGAACCTCACAGCTGATTTTGCTGCATCCCCCCTCTGACTCGGTGATGGTTAACTGGCTGCTCAGGGTGTAGGTTCCCTTCCTGTTTCTCACTGACGGGTATTTCTTAACTCCAGTGGTGATCTGCTGCCCATCTTTCTTCCAGGTGAGGCTGGTGATTTCTGGGGAGTAGTCCATCGCCAAACAGACAAAGGTCACGGAGCCGTCGGTGTTGTGTTGCTGACAGGAGGAGACCAGGCTGTAGAGAGTGGGCGGAGACGGTGTCACTGGGAGAGAATGGCCCATTCAACAAGTTAGACTCTGGTATTTATGATTTTAACTAACCAAACATTTCAAAATTTGACCCTTGCAGCAACATTTTCCAATTAAATCCTACATCCATATGGAAGCTTTTATTAGTTCTATCGTTTGGGAATCACCAACTTTTTGTCCCCTCTTTAGAAACTCACATCGCCGTCTCCGTCTCTATCAGATGACAAAAAATAACATTTAGATGCCATCTGAATGGTGTAACTTTCATTAGATTGAAAAAGTGGAGCAGAGGATTTCCCCATTATTTCAGCCACCATGTAAAATCAAATGTAAATATCGTCACAGCCCGGGAGACTACTCTCTCCTGAGAGCTGACTGGTGGTGATTTAACCTGAGGGTCACCACACAGTAGGCGAGGGGGAAGGTTGAGAATGGGGGTCTTTATAAATAACCTCAGCCGGTACAGCGATTGAACCCGCGCTGTTGGGATCGCTCTTCATCACGAACTAGCCGTCCAGCTAACTGAGCTGTGTACGTCACAATCCAGCTAACTAAGCTGGGGACGTCACCATTCAGCGAACTGGGTTGTGTACATCTCAATCCAGCTAACTGAGCTGTGTACGTCACAATCCAGCTAACTGAGCTGGGTACGTCACCATTCAGCGAACTAGGCTTGTGTCCGTCACAATCCAGCTAACTAGCTGTGTCCGGCACCATCCAGCTAACTGAGCTGTGTACGTCACAATCCAGCTAACTGAGCTGTGTACGTCACAATCCAGCTAACTGAGCTGTGTCCGTCACAATCCAGCTAACTGAGCTGTGGACGTCACAATCCAGCTAACTGATCTGTATACGTCAGAATCAAATTAACTGAGCTGTGTGCGTCACAATCCAGCTAACTGAGCTGTGGACGTCACAGTCAACAGCACTTTGTGGTAAAAAAAGGTTGTCTCATCAATTACATCCTTGTAGTTTTGGAAATTGCCTGTGTTCAAACTGATGGCTGCCCCTCCTCTCTGCGCCTCACTACTCCCTCTCCAAAACAAAGAATAGTGACGTTGCTTCAATATACCTTCGGAATGCACACATGTAATTACAATAAAACTCTAAATTTGAGTAATTGGAACATTCTCTAATTTTGGAATCATGCAAATTGACAGCAGGAGTCGGGCATTAGGTCAGTCGAGCCTCCTCATGAGATAATGGCTGTGCTTATAGTGGTGGTAACTTCACGTTGCCACTGAGAACGGGATGTCTGCAATTCCCCCCGCACCCGCCGACTCGCCGCTTTCTCTCTGCGTGTTCTCCAATCACTCTGCTTCTCGATCTCTGCACCTTTCTCTGCACCTTTCGCTTGCTCCCTTTGTTTTCTTTCAGCTCTCTGCCCGTTTCCCCGGCTCTCTGTGCTTTCCTCTGTATCTCTGGACTATCCCGCGACTCTCGACACATCGCTCCGTCTCTTTATGCTTTGCCCATGTGCTCTGCACATTTCCCTGTTCCTTGGAGTTTTTCCCGGTTCCTGGCACTTTCCGCCGACTCTTTGAGCTTTTCGTCAGTACTACGCGCTTTACCCTGATTCTTATCGTTTATTGCCCACTCCATGGATATTGTTCCGATCTCTGCACTTCTCCCGGCTCTCACACCCTCCCTCTGCTTGTCCCTTCCCCCCCCCCCCCCAATCTCCGTGCTTGCCCTCCGACCCCCCCCCCCCCCCCCCCCCCCCCCCCCCACCCCCATCTTTGCCCTTTCCCCGGCTTCCTTGTTCTTTTCCCTAGGGTTTTCTCCCGGCTCCCTGAACTTCCCTCTGGTTCTCGCCACTCCAGCCTCATGCAGCCACTCTCCTTGCGGACCTTAACCCGCTGAGTTAGTGAGCGTGAGAAGAGAGGTTGAGTGAGTAACTGAGTGAGGGTAGGAGAGTGATTGCGGGCGAGAGTTGGGTGATTGAGGATGTCTGGGTGTGGATGAGAGGGAGAGAATGGGGGATTTACGGAGGGAGGTTACATGAGTGAGGACGAGTCACTGAGGATGAGTCAGTCAGGGTGGTTCAGGGAGAGTCAGTGAGGTGGAGAATGAATAAGGCTGAGTGAGTGAGGTTGGGGGTGAGTTATTGAGGGTGGGTAGGTTACTGCAGGTGACAGTGAATGTGAGTGAATTATGGTGAGTGAATGGAGTGGATGAATCGGTGAGGAGGGGGTCAGTAAACACGCATGACGTTGGGTGGGTGAGGGTAAATGAGAATGTAGGAGTGTGGCTAAATGAGCGAGGTGTGTCACTGGGAATTAGTGGGTGAGCGTGGATAAGCGAGAGTATACGATGGTGATTGAGCCAGTGAGCGTAAGTCAGGGAATGGGTGTGGATGGATGAGGGTGAGTGTGAGTGAATGAGTGTGGGTGCGTGAGTGAGCGAGGGTTATTGAGTGTAGCCATCTGGGATGGCCACGTCCCGATTACAAAATGGACACTTTGCAAAGAATGGAAGGAAAATAGACAATACTGAGAAAGCAAGCAGGTGTAAGGTTTATCTATTGATTGGAGCTGTAGCTCCCAGACAAGACCGATACTGCAAAGCCATTACCATATTAATGAGCCATCTCCGGGGACAAAATAGTAAAGTTTAGGCAAACGATACTAAAGCAGAGACCCTGGCGTCAGAGGAGACTAGAACAAAGCAGGCCAACGGCCACCTCGGACACGCCCAGCATTCAGAGCACCCACCCATTTATTGGAGGAAATCGATAGGAATGATCAAGATGTGGTCCAATTAATTGGAACCAAGTTCAAGGACCGCCCAAAAGCGCGCAAAGCCCCTTTTGGGTATAAGAAGAAGCCCCCAAGAGAGAATTGCTCTCTTGGCCTTGGCTCTCAGCGAGGAGAGGCCTGCTTAGCAGCTGCACCAGAACAAGTAAGTCCAAAGTCAACGCACGCTACGAGTCAGACGCTCTTAGCTGCTATTCCATACCAGCTCGACCCCAGCTGCCTCAGAACCAGGCAGCGGCCATTGTTCCTCTGACTGGGTGGGCGCCCAAAGCTAAGTATAGGCTTTAGTAGTGATAGTTTAGTTAGTAGAATTTGTGCACAAGTATATTTGACTGTGTGTGTAAATAAATGAGCATTGATTTCGAACTTACTAACTGGTGTATCGAGTCCTTGATCAGTATTTGGTTTTGAACCTTGTGGCGGTATCGAAAGATACTCTTGAGCAAACGTAATTAGAATTAAGGAAGGCGACCATATTGACCGCCATAAACAGAGCCAATTTAAGAGAGAACACAACGAGCAACATGAGTGAGAGTGAGTGAGTGTTGTTGAATACGTGCGGTTAATGAGGGTTAATGAATGAGGGCGAGTGAGTGTAGGCAAAAAAACTTAGGTGCATGAATGTGCATTAGTGAGGGTGGCTGTGTGAGGGGGTATGAGGGAGCGTGGGTGAGTGAGCATGCGTGAGTGAGGATGGGAAAGGGTGAAGGCGTATGAGAGAGGATGGGCGAGAGAGACGTTGTGAGTGATGCTGTGTGTATGAATCTGTGAGGGTGACAGAGGCTGGCTGACTAAGTGAGGGTGAGAGCCTGAATGATGTTGAGTAAGTGAGGGTGGATTAGTGGATAAGGATGGGTTAGTGAGGGAGAGTGAGCGAGGGTGCATGGGATGGGTGAGTGAGAGTGAGCAAGTAAGGTTGGGCAAGTAACGGTGAGACAATGAGGGTGAGTGAGTGATGGTGAGTGAGGGTGGTTGAGTGAGTGATGGTTAATGAGTTAGAGTGGGTGAGTACGGGTGGCTGAAAGAGGGTGTGTAGGTGAGTGAGGAAGAGTGATGGACTAAGGGTGCGTGAGTGGTGGTCAGTGAGTGAGGGTGTGCCTGGGAATGTGGGTGAGAGAGGGTGGGTGGGTGAAGGTAGGTGAGTGATGGTGAGTAAGTGAGGGCAAATGAATGAGTGAAGGTGAGTGAAGGCGAGTGAATGAGTGAAGGTAGGTGAGTGAGGGCAAGTGGATGAGTGAAGGTAGGTGAGTGAGGGCAAGTGGATGAGTGAAGGTAGGTGAGTGTGAGTGACCGTGGATGAGTGATCATTCCAAGCCCATTAGGACAATGTTTCTCTGGATGATTTTCCGCTCAGGCTCAGCTTTCTGTTTCCAACATTCCAACATGGCAACATAGGCCAACATTTATTTCCCATTCCGAATTGACCTTGAGAAGTTGTTGGGAAGCTGTCTTCTTCAACCACTGTCGTCCATGTGCTGCTGTACCAGAGGCAGTTTTGAACCAGCTGCTTTAATGCCGGTGAAATTTCATGTTGCACAGTGAAGGAAAGGTCATTTTGAAATCATGATGCTGAGTGACTCGGAGCTGAGCTTCCAGTTGGCGGTGTTCCCATGTGTCTGCTGTCCTCGTGCAGACAGTCGCTGTCATGGGTTTGGAAGGCGCTGTCTAAAGAGACTTGATGAGGTTCTGCAATGGATCTTTAGAAGATGGGCGGGTTTTGGGGAGTCAGGAGTTGAGTTTCAGCCACAGGATTCCTCGCCTCTGACATGTTTTTGTAGCCACAACATTTTCATGGCTCGCCCAGATCACTTTCTCGTCCATGTTAACCCCCAGGATGTTGCTAGAGGCGGATTTAATGATGGCAACGACGTTCAATGTCAAGGGGCGATGGTAAGATCCGCCGGAGATGGTCATTGCCTTCAATTGTGTGACGTGAATGTTACTTACCACTTGGCAGCCAGAGCCTGGATATAGCCCCTATCTTGCTTTGTTTACACATATACCTCTTCAGTCACTGCGCAGTTGCAAGTGGTACTGAACAAGGTGCAATCTTCTTCGAACAACCCCATTCCTGACCTTATGATAGAAGGAAGATCATTGAATGAGAAGCTGAATTGGTTGGGTTAGGACACTGCCCTGAGAAACCCTTACAGTGATACCCTGGAATTGAGATTATTGACGTCCAGCAACGGAAATCATCTGCCTTGGTGCTAGTTATGACTCCAACCAGCCCAGATTGTTCGCTTGATTCCCATTGATCCCGTTGCTGCTTGGGCTGTTTGATGTGGAGATGCCGGCGTTGGACTGCTGGGCTGTTTGAGGCCACTCTTGTTCAAATGCTGCCTTGATATCAAAGTCAGTCACTCACACCTGTGTGCCTGAGAGGAAGAGTGTGTGTGTGACAGACTGTAGGTGTTTCTCTGAGAGTATGTCCGTGTATATGTGTGCGCATGCGTGTGTGTGTGAATCTGTGCGTGTCCCTGTGAGAGATAGATCAAGAGAGTGGATGTGAAAGAGTGCTTGTGTGAGTTTGTGTGTGAAAGAGTATCTGTGTGTGAGATACAGAATTTGTGTGCATGTGCGAGGATGTGTGCGCCTGAGGGAGCAAAACAATATACCCAAGAGAGAGTATCTGAGCAAGAGCGTGTGTGAATGAGAGCGTGTGTCCGAGAGCGTTTGAGTATGAGTAAGAGAGATAACGTAGTAAGAGAGTGTGTGAGTGAGAGAGTCTGTGAGAGAGGAATATAATGTGCGTGAAAGTGAGAGCGAGTGATAATGTACCCGTGTGTGTTTGCGAGAGTGTGTGATTTCTACTATTATTGTGAGAGACTTCGTGTGAGTGTCTGAGAGAGTATGCATGTGCGTTTGAGAGATTGCGTGTTGTAAATAATAGTTTAAAGTGTGTGAGAGAGAATGCATATACGAGAGAATGTGTGTGAAAGAGAGAGAGAAAAATAATGTGCTTGTGTGTGAAAGAACGTGTGACAGGGTGTTCGAGTGAGAGAGTTGGAGAGGGAAGAGCATGAAGTAGAATGGGTGTGTGAGGCAGTTGTGTCTGTGTGACCGAGTGTGTGTGAGAGAGTGTGTGTGAGAGAGTGTGTGTTTTGAAGAGCTACTGCGTACATCAGAGTGTCTGTATGAGAGATAGTATATCTGTGTGCTTGAGGGAAAGTGAATCTTTATGAGAGCGAGGGAGTATGGGAGAGAGAAACAATGTGCGCTTAAGAGAGCACCGACTTGAGAGAGACTGTGTGAGAGGCAACTGCGCGAGAGATATTGTGAAATAGCTTGTGTGAGAGAGAGGTGTGTCTGTGCGTGTGAGAGAATATGCGTGTGGGAGAGAGGCAGGGAACGTGTGAGTAAACGTCTCTGTGCGAGACGGAGAGAGATTGTGTGCGTGAGTGAGTGCATGTCCCTAAGTGAGAGAGAAGGAGCGTGGGAATGTGTGTGTTTGTGTGTGTGGGTGATAGAGGGCGAGAGTGCGCATGAGTGAGAGAAAGGACGGACAAGGAGACGTTTGTGTGTGAAGGAAGATTGTGAGAGAGAGGTGACGTGTATGCGTGAGAGACAGGTACTGTTTATGTGAGAGTGTGTGTGAGACCCATTATGAGAGCGGGAAACAAAGTATGTGTGAGAGAGTGAGTGTGTAAGAGAAAGTGTGTGCGTGTGTGACAGCGTGTGTGAGAGAGACAGGATGCGTGGGAGAGAGTTTGGGGGAGTGAGTGCGTGAAAGTGAGTGAGAAATTGTGTGCCTTTATCTGGGAGAGTGCATGTGAGGAACAGAAAGAGCATGTGAGAGAATCTGTACGTGAGACTGAGTGCGTGTATCTGACAGAGAGTATATGAGAGAGGGGTAGTGTGCGTGAAAGAGGGTGGGTCAGAGAGAAAATGTACGTGCGAGAGTGTGAATTTGTTAACTTGAGAGTTTGCCTGTGTAGAGAGTGTGAGTTTGTGCGTGTTAGTTTGTGCCTGTGTGTGAGTGTATAGGAGAACGAGTGTATGTATTTGTGTTTTGAGAGAGTGTTTGAGAGAGAACCAGAAAGTGTGCTTGATCATTTGTTCCTATGTGGGTGTGTAAGAGAAGTAGTGTCTGAGAGCGAGAGTGCCTATGTTTGTGTGAGAGAGGGTGAGTGTGTGTGTGTGAGAGAGAGAAGATGGAAGTGTTTGAATGTGTGCATGTGTATTTGTGTGTGAGAGAGTGTAATGTGTGTCTGTGTCTATCTGGCTCACTCGCAGTCTCCATCTTCTATTTCGCCCTCACACTCCACACACATTCCCATCCACTCCGACACTGAGTGTGGTGACCACTTGAGCACAATGCGACTCGCGGGTTACGGTTGGACAATCACTTAAGCCTTTCACAGAATCATCGAATTTACAGTGCAGAGGGAGGCCATTCAGCCCGCCCAGTCTGTACCTGCCCTCGGAAAGAGCACCCTACTTAATCCCACACCTCCACCCTAACCCAGTCACTTAGTTACCCCACCTAACATTTTTGAACACTAAGGGCAATTCAGGATGTCCAATCCACCTAACCTGCACGTCTTTGGACCGTTGGAGGAAACCGTAGCACCTGGAGCAAAATTGCGAGGAAAAGGCTCTCAGGTCGGGCACGCGACAAACTAATATACAAAGTAAAATCCCCACAAATCTCCTGTCTCCGACTGCCAAGATGGAGGCCCAAAACTGGTTTAAAATAAAACATCTTCTACATTATCCCATCAAGTATGCCCACGGAAGAGTTCGATACAGTTTGGATATAACTGCTCTAGCTATCACAGCCGGTCAGAGCCAAGGAATCCTGTGTCAAGTAATTCAACCACAATCGCCGAAAGACATTTCGTCATCTAGAAGTACGGTGTGTGATTGAATGACTTAGACTTGTCTGAATGAGTGAAATTCGAAAAATGCTCAAGAAATTCAACACTGGCCAGGAAAAAGCCGCCGGCCAAATGAGCCCCCATTCACCATCTTAAACATTCATTCCCTCCAACCCCGCCAACAGAGGTAGCAGTGTGTATGATATACAAGATGCACTGCAGGAACTCTCAAAGAGTCCACAGAAAGCAACTTCCAAATCTGCAACCTCTACCACCTAGAAGGACAATGGCTGCAGATGGATAGGAACACCACGACCTGCGTATTTCTTCCAAAGCACACACCATCCTGACTTGAAACTATACTGCTGTTCCTTCACTGTGGACTGGAAATCCTTCCCCAACTGCACTGCGGGTGTACCTACACCACATAAACTGCAGCGATGCAAGAAAGATTCACCAAATTTTCTCAAGGGACAATTAAACGGAGATAATAAATGCTGGCCTAACCAGCGACTCGAACATCGCTCAGTAAGATTAAAAATAAAGTACAGACCATTTTTTCCCTCTTCACTGTCCCATTAATTAGGTCAAGGACTGGTACAGCTCGGATTAAAAGAGAATAAATCTCTCTGCATTACCAAATTTAACATTCCCAGGGCAGATACATCACTGGTTAGTAAGCAACCGAATCTTCTCCAGTTTGTCTGGCATTTCTGATTTTTTTCTTCCTGCCTGTCGCAATCTGCGGGAAGGATCTCAGTTCTGAGGGGCCTCCTCAAACGTAAAGTCAAACTTCCATATTTCTCACAGGTACAGGTTTTTAAAATGAAATAAGTCCAATTTCACTCCCTGACATACAAGAGAATTAATAATTCAAACTGTTTGATTCTAATTGATAAATTGACAACTTTCGACAACAGCTATTCCATAACCTCCTTCAAATTAAACTGATATTCGTTTCAAACGTCACGTCGCCTTTCAAGTATTTATTTCTGTCTATCTGAACGGCGCCTTTCAACTATTTCTTACTGTCTATCTGAACGGTGTAAAATGTATTTTCGCTGAGAATGAACACATCAAATATAAGACATTAAGGGTATTTTGTCCGTGACATAGATTCAATGATCAGGAAATGGATAGTGAGGGAGGGGTCGGTGTCGGAGCGGGTGGAGATGTCATCATGTCGGGACACAATTTCAGGGGCACTGGTAATGGCATCTCTGCTGTTTTCGCCGGCTTGGTACTCCACAAGCCCAGTGGTAGTGGCGGCTTTAGAACATAGAACGGTACAGCACAGAACAGGCCCTTCGGCCCTCGATGTTGTGCCGAGCAATGATCACCCTACTCAAACCCACGTATCCACCCTATACCCGTAACCCAACAACCCCCCCCCCCCCTTAACCTTACTTTTTTAGGACACTACGGGCAATTTAGCATGGCCAATCCACCTAACCCGCACATCTTTGGACCTTTGAGGAGCTTTGAGGATGTGGGGACTGTGGCGGAAGCAATGGGAGTGGAGGGGGCGTCGGTATGGGCAACAAATTGTGGCAATCACCGGTTTGTGCCGGGGTGGGGGGGGGGGGGGGGGATTTGGATGTGGCAGCGAACAGGGATTGAGAGGTTCAGGGAGCTGTTTATTGACGGCAACTTTCCGTGCTTGGAGAACTTGCAGGAGGAGTTTGAGCTGCCCGGGGGGAATGGGTTCAGCTACCTGCAGGTGAGTGATTTTGTACGGAGTCAGGTTTCGACCTTTCAGCACATTCCGCTTCAGGGGATACAGTAGGTGGTGTCCCCACGAGAGTGGGGGTGGAAGGTCTCGAAATTTATAAAGAGTTCATGGAATAGTAAACCCTGATAGGGGAGGTAAAGCGAAAATGGGAGGAAGCGTTGGGCAAGGTGTTAGAGGCGGGATTGTGGGCCAATGCCTTGAGTAGGGTTAACGCGTCTTCGTCGTGTGACAGCCTTAGCCTCAAACAATTCAAGGCCGTCCACAGGGCGCATATGATTGCGGCACGTATGAGCAGGTTCTTTAAAAGGGTGGAGGATACGTGTGGGCGGTGTGCAGAAAGGGGGGAGGGGTGTGGCGGGTGGTGAGGGGGCGGCCGCAAATCATGTCCATATGTTTTGGGCATGTCCGAAGCTTAAGGTATTCTGGCAAATGTTTGCCGATGTCATGTCCACGGAATTAAAGGTATCGGTGGCGATTTTTGGTGTGTCAGAAGACCCGCGAGTCCAGGGGGCGAGAGAGGATGATGTGTTGGCCTTTGCTTCCCTGGTAGCCCGGAGACGGTATGGGTCAGTGACATGGCCGGATTTCTCAGGCTTCAGAAGATCAAGTTCGCCCCGAGAGGATCGATGCTAGGGTTTGCCTGGAGGTGGCAGCCGTTTATTGACCTATTGGGGATTTGTCAGCGGATACAAAGGGGGAGAGGGGCTAAGGGGAAGAGGGAGGTAGGGGGGATTGGTTGAGGTGGCAAAGGTGGGAAAGGGGGACTGGGGAACTGTGCATGTAAGACATGTTGGCTGGGTCTGGTTGTTTGTTGGGTGGGTGTTATTTACTTTGTTGTTTTTCCTCTTGAAAATTGTTGTCAAAAATGATTAATGCTTTAATAAAATATTTTCACGAAAAACAGAAATACATTGTTTACTGAATTCATTTTCGAGACAATTTAATTAAATATTCTCTATTAGCTCTGATATTTTGAACGCCAGTGTGCCACTGAATTGGATGAGATTATTTATATTGAATTAATTAGTACTGATGTTGTATTGCAAGTTATTGTTAATTGTCAATTAGTTGGCTTATTAGCTGATTAGTACACGATAATAAAAAGTTTTCTATAATTCAAATCCTTCTGCTACCTGGAACTTTGTTAAATAATTTGGTTTAATTAAATCTTCAGGAATGCTAAATAATAAACTTAAAATAACCGGATGGAAACATACAGACATGTATAGTATATCATCTGTTTGCTAAAGCGGCACTTCCGGGTTGATAAACTGTCGCAACTCGAAACTATATATATCAATAAGTCCCTGGATGTTTGTTCTTAGTCAAAATGCTTCCGAGAGTTCATAACTCAGACAATCCCTGTAAGTTAATTATTAAAACTATTGCTTAAAGAAAGGAGATCCAAATTAATCAGTGTAAAACATAGTGAAAACAATTCATTCTTATCGTCTACAACACTGAAACATAATGAGCAAATGAAGTAGAACTTTTCTACTTCAATTTAATACTTAATTTAAAAAAACATGAGGTTCAGATATCATTTGTTCTTCTATTGTGTCATTTGTCTTTTTTTCTTTAATTCTATCTCGGAAACAGCACAGCTCTGCAATTACATATTGCTCAGTAAATATTCTCCTTTTGTAATTATATTGATCTCTTTGAATTTCAAGCTTTTACTTGTCGACCTCTCGCCCTGTGCAATCTGAACATTTCTACAGTTGAAATAAAACCAGAAGAAAATTCCTTCACTGCCAGAGATTTACACCTCTGAGAAAACTGTTTATTATTAAATTATCGGGCTGCATCACAGCCTGGTATGGCAACTTCTCGGCCCAGGACCGCAAGGAACTTCAGAGAGTCGTGAATACCGCCCAGTCCATCACACAAACCTGCCTCCAATCCGTGGACTCCATCTACACCTCCCGCTGCTGGGGGAAAGCGGGCAGCATAATCAAGGATCCCTCCCACCCGGCTTACTCACTATTCCAACTTCTTCCATCGGGCAGGAGATTCAGAAGTCTGAGAACACGCACGAACAGACTCAAAAACAGCTTCTTCCCCTCTGTCACCAGACTCCTAAATGACGCTCTTATTGACTGACCTCATTAACACTACACCCTGTATGCTTCATCCGATGCCAATGCTTATGTAGTTACATTGTATATCTTGTGTTGCCCTATTATGTATTTTCTTGAATTTTGTTTAATTCCCCTTTCTTCCCATGTACTGAATGACCTGTTGAGCTGCTTGCAGAAAAAAACTTTTCACTGTACCTGGGTACACGTGATAATAAACAAATCCAATCCAATTAGTGACAATTATCTCACTATCCAAATACAAATGACATTGAAGAAATCATACTGTTGCGGCTGCACAGAAAAAAATGTAATAACCGGATACATAAATTGCCAAACTGCAATGTTAAACTCCTATTTAAGCAACTGACAAACATAACCAGGATTATAAAAATTAATTCAAAATATATTGAGCAATAGAACACTGCTGTAGAATCAGTATGTTATTATGAAAACATTTCCGGGCATAATCACAAACCATTTCCAGCGTAGAAACTTTTCCGGTGATACTAATGGTGTACAGAGCACAGGAGATCTGTGAAAGGCGATTGTGATTAATGTTATTAATATGGAAACATCTATGGTTAATATGGAGTTATATTACCGCATTATAATTATTTTAATTATATTAATGTTACTCTCCAATTGGAACATTGTAATTAAGTAGTTTGAGATTGCAGTAACTGATTGCGTTCTGAATTAATCCAATGATTGCTTAAATCCAGAATGAACAGTTAAAATTTTAAATAAGCCTCAAAATATCTAGAATTTCTTTCTTCATTTCCGAAACCTGTATATTCTCCCGACAATCGTGTTTCAAGCAGATTCAAACATGTGGACTGTTGCATGTAATCAGAATACGTGTAACCGCTTAATGCCACCAAGTATAAACAATACAGAAACAATGCAGTAAGCCAATCCACTTCACAAATTGGACTTATTGAAAGTCACCCAGACACAAAATCGCCTCAGCAGGAAAACACCAAAACTCATCACGAAGGGACTGAAGCCCATTTCAGCTCAATTCTACATTGAACACAATCGAACATATCATTTCAAAAACATCTCAATATCGAATCCAGCAAATCAGCTCGCCAGCAAATGTATCAAACTAAAGAGAAATATGGAATAATAGCAAAACCATTGTAAGGCGGTGCAATAGGTCCAAAAATTATATTTAAACTTCACCACATTTTACTCGTATTGGGCCATATTTGAAACGTATTTCGACACTTCTTGTTTGCAGTAGATGGTAAAAGCTGCAAACAGCAGGTGACATCGGGATGAAACATTACAGAAAAGCTAAGCTCTTATTGCAGGAAGAAATTGTGTTCGGAAAGAGCGTCTTAAACCGTGCCTTTGTTAAATCTGCAACCACCACTTATTAAAAATGCGCTAATATCTGTAAGTCGGTGCCCGCAATCATGCTTGAAGCATATTCAAACACGTAGACTGTTTGTATTCAACCACAAAGCATGTAAGCGCTCAATGTGACCGAGTTAAACAATGCAGAAACGCCAAACCGTTTCACAGATTTTCCTTATTCAAAGTCACCCAGACACAATCTGCTCAGCAGTAAAACACCAAATCACATAGCGAGGGACTAAAACTGGTTTCACGGAGAAGCAGCTCAATACTACAAACACTTTCAACAAAACCATAGAGCATTTCAAGACAACATCAATGTGGAACACACCAAACCCCCCTGTCATCAAGTGAATGAATAGTTAAACTAAACCGAAAGTTAATACTGAGTTAGATTTCAACTACTTGTGCACTAGAAGCTGAAATTTACAGCCACTAAATGTCAGCGAGATATAATATTACAGGAACGTCATACTGATTTATAGACGGTAGGTACTTAAAGTAACCCGACCACACAGTATCCTCAGCAAATAAACATCAACTCGCAACAACCAGGGACTGAATCCCTCGGCAGAAACCTTTGTCAACAGGCACAGTAATTCTATAACCCTTTTCGGCAGAATCACATGAAACATTGCAACAAAATCTCAATACAGAGTCCTCCAAAGAATATTTCAGTGAACGAATGAATTGTTGAAATAGAAAGAAAATAACACAAAGACTCAAATATATCAGTTAGTGAATTATTGAATGGTTCTTACCTGCAGTCACTGTCACCATGGTTCCTTTTCCCCAGAATACGAAGGCGCCACAATGTTTCATTCCCTGGGCTGCACCTTGCAATAACCGGATCTGCACAAAATAGACAGAAATCCGCCATTATTTTAATATTCACAACCCAGAGACAAAGTTAAGTCACGGTGAATTTGTGTTAAATTATAATGACATGTGTGGATAGCGTTCGCTTTTCATAAATTATCCTTCCGGTTTATATTTCAGAGTAGTGTTTCATGAACATGTTGTTGAAAACACTCACTGATTAATGAATAATTATCAGATTTTCCATGTTCATTCTTTGTATTTGGGCAGTGATGGAAATAAATAATACTTCACTGTAAATACATTTAAATTGTAAAAGAGGGCACTGAGCCAGCCTCAGTGAATTAGTGCTGAGGGGCTTTTTGTATTGACAGTAACTGCTGTGCTAGTTATCACAGTGAGACACAGCGTGTCAAATACTGCGGCAGACTGTTAACTGTAAAATACAGAGACTTAATTTCACTGCGCTCTCAAAAACCGAACTCTGTCTCTTCCAACAGCGAATGGGTGAGTTATTTCAGCTTGTCCTGGTCATTCCATTTATAAAGAGGATCGGAACACTTTTAAACCATCTGTGCAGATTTAGCGTGTCGGTCAACAGAGATAAAGTGGAAGATCTTTTACATCTTTTTACAAACTAATGTTTTGTTTTTTTTAAACCTGATTTACATTGACAACCCTGCTGTGGCGCTGATCACACATCTGAACAAACTCTTTCTCGAAGATTTTTGTATGAGGATGTCGCTGAGCACAGCACTGTGGGCCCCTGCAGTGATCTGCTTGCACAGTAATAAATGGCGGTGTCTTCAACCTTCAGGTTCGTCATGGACAAAGAGAATATATTGTTTGAAGTGTCCCTGGACGCAGTAAATCGATCTTTAATTGCTGGGGCGTAGCTGTTGTCTGATGAACTCATGTAGTTAAGCAGCCACTCCAGCCCGTGTCCGGGAAATTTTCGGATCCAGTACGTGTTGTGGCTGCTGAGGTCGAAGCCGCTGGTTTTACAGGTCAGTGTCAGGGAGCCTCCGGGACGCCCGGTCTCTGCCTCCGGCTGAGTCAACACAACCTGCGACTGGACACCTGTAAAAATATATCAAAAAGCCCGAGGATTAATGCTGGTGAAATGATTGGTGACTCTGGAACATTCCAGAGAGAGAGTAACACTGAGAGACTTAGAACAATACAGCACAGAACAGGCCCTTCGGCCCTCGATGCTGTGCCGAGCAATGATCACCCTACTCAAACCCACGTATCCACCCTATACCCAAAACACAACACCCCCCCCCCCCAAAACCTTACTTTTTTAGGACACTACGGGCAATTTAGCATGGCCAATCCACCTAACCCGCACGTCTTTGGACTGTGGGAGGAAACCGGAGCACCCGGAGGAAACCCACGCACACACGGGGAGGACGTGCAGACTCCGCACAGACAGTGACCCAGCCGGGAATCGAACCTGAGACCCTGGAGCTGTGAAGCATTTATGCTAACCACCATGCTACCGTGCTGCCCCCACTTGGACAATAAAAACTACTCACGGGATAAGAAAGTCAGCAACAAACTGAGAGAAATGGCCAGCCTCATCCTTCTGGCCATTTGGGGGAAATGGTTGTGTCAGGAACTCAGTGAACAAACCAGCGCCCGGACTGTTGGATTCGGGTCCCAGTGAGCGGCATTTAAATACCCGGCAGAAGGGGGCGGCTTTCCAGGCGCTGCCTGTTGATTCTTTGGTGGAGGCGGCAACTGGATCCACGTCCCACCTTCCACACCCCCAACAGAATGGACTCAGATATTTACTATAGGTTATTATTTTAAAAAGACATTTAGATCGGTATCGGTATATTCGTTTGGCTGAATGGATTCATTGTAATGTCTATCCTCATCCGAATGGAAAATTATATTTGAGCATCTCTTAGTAAAATCTAATTCCATTATATATTAAGTCTCTTTATTTCTAATCTTCAATATAAAAGGATGAACATAAACAGATTAAATTACATTATCAGGGAATAAATCGTCTGTCTGTCTGATTTGCAACATTCTCGGTCTCTATCCCATTGCAACAATAAAGTATAATTTATCAGACGAAATGTAACTAAATTAATAACGTGATTACATTTGCAGTGCGGATGGCCATCATTGTACAATGTGGGTCTGTCGACAAGAAGAAGCTCCTTACATTACACAATGTCTCTCCTTACATTTCTGGAACTGCCCCTGAGCCTCAGGCAGTCCTGTGAACATTAGCAGTAAAAGAAGCCGCTTGCCTGATAATTCAGCAGTGACTTGACAGAGAAACATAACATTCACACCAGCTTTTGACAGAGAAGTTAATGAATCAGAACGGACGCGGTGATCAGTAAAGTTATCCTTCAGCATCCAAATCATTGCTGCTAATTTTATTGGCCACTGGCGTTCACTGGTGTTGGGATGACAGGATATCAGGATTTTGCGACAATATCACAGGAATAAATGTTTTATCTTCCACTGAAGCAGGTCATGAACTGGTCATTTCTCCACTCATTGGCAGCAATGAGAGGGACTGTTAATAATGGAAATCAGCACAAATTAAACTGTACACAACACAGCGCTGATCAGGTCTAAGAGTACGTTTAAATAAAATCAACAACTTGGAGAATATTCCAGGAATTCCGTCGGGTTCAAGACAAATTTATGATATTCCTTTAATTTGACTTACTTTTTTTTACAATTTCACTTATCTTATTGGGCTTGTGGTTTGGGTCAATCAACACCACTCACTCCCACTTCATTAGGTTCTTAACAAATGGACTTTCATAACGAGAGTGACCTTTACCCAGAACTAATATAAATTAAATAGCACCTGGTCAGTTTACTATTTTCCGATCATGTTTAATCTCAGGGTGAACAGAACATTCTCTGAATATATTTATTTGATGGAACACTATTTAAAACGTTTACTTCATGTGCGACTGAAACATTTATTGTTCGAATGGATAAATCCCATTTTGGCTATTCATATTCAGGCTAATCTGCCCCACACAGTATTTGGCAGCAATCCAGCCGCCTGCAGTCAGAGAGGCTCGAATGTTCAATGTTGTTTACAGGAAACATCTGGATTTTTTTTCAAAGATCTGTTTGCTCAGTACTGACCGCTTGGCTGCAAGCCAACTTCAAACTCTTAACATTGTCAATGAGGACTATTTATAAACAAATCTACCCAGCAACAGTACTGGAGATCATTTTATGTTTTAAATTGTGAACCTCTGTGAACGGTTCCCATCTCTATGGAAAGGAGAGTTATCCAGCTTCTCTGACCCCTCTTAGCAGCAATATTCCACTGGAGGATCTCTCCCACATCTCATAACATTGTGATGATGGATAGAAATACAATCAGACTATCAGACAGACTATGAGGCAGAGGGTGCATTTTGTAATAGATAAACAGCACATTAAATTTTTTCCCCTTTATTCTTCCATAGAATGTGGGACTCACTGTCAAGACCACCATGTGATCCCTGCCCCTAATTGATCTTCAACTGAGTGGTTTGCTGGGCCAGCTCAGAAGGAACTGAAGAGTCAGGCATGTTGCTGTCTGACTGGAGCCACGTGTAGGTGAGACCAGGGAGGGTTGTCAGATTTCCTTCATTGGTGAAGCAGAGTGGATTTCATGATCACCATTATTATGTATTCCAGATTTATTAATTGAACTCAAATTCTCCCACCGTCCATGGTGGGATTTGCACCCAAGTCCCCACAGAATTAGCCTGGGCCTTTGGAGTACTGGTCCAATGACATTAATACTCCCCCATTATCCACCGAAATATAAAGGCTTACTGCTCTGATGTAGGGATGGATGTTGTTTGGTTACCTGAATATTTTGGTTGAAGAATCCGTGAATCGGGTTGGATGGATGGAAAGATGGTCCTGAACGATGATGTTCTACATTCTCAGTTTTGCGCTTGGTGACTTCACAAATTAAATCAGGTCCTTTATAATTTGTGTCAGTCTAATACATTCGGTGACTTAAGCTTTTCTGCGTGAATTCCATCCCCAGACTATCGGGAACCGACGGGCTGGACGTCACTAAGAGGAAACTGGAGATATTCCTGCAATTCTATTGACTTGTCTCTGCTGATGGTGAATTTTCGTCTCAAAGACAGAAAGCGGGAACATGATTACGTTGTGTTGGACGGCTGCAATATTTGGAACATGTGATAATTTCATGTACAATAAGTCACTCAAGATGTCTCTACCCAAATTAGTGAAGACACCAGAATAAAACATATCAATGTGAAAACAGAAATACTGTGGAACTCAGTGAACAGCTGCAAATGTTGAATTATTTTCCAAAACAGCGTAATAACAAATTGGGATTTAAAGATTCATTAACGTCACATTAGGTACAGGTATTTTCATTTTTACCATCACATGAAAAATCATCTCATATTCCAGTCATATGTCAGAGGATTATGTATGAAAATAAGTCGTGCACAGTGGTTAGCACTGCTGCCCTACAGCTCCAGGGTCCAGGTTCGATTCCTGGCTTGGGTGTCTGTCTGTGCGGAGCCTGCACATTCTCCCCGTGTCTGCGTAGACTTATTCTGGGTGATCCAGTTTCCTCCCACAGTCCGAAGATGTGCAGGTCAGGTTGACTGGCCATGCTAAATTGCCCCTTAAAGTCCAAAAGGTTATGTCGGGTTCCTAGGTTACGAGAATAAGGTGGAAGTGTCGTGTTAAGTAGGGGCCTCTTTGCAAGGGCTGGTACAGACTCGATGAGCCGAATGGTCTCCTTCTATACTGTAAATTGTATGATTCTCTGAGTCGATTACTTGCCAATACAGCGCAGAGGCTGCTGTGTAGCTGCCCATTATCCTCGGTGTGGTTTAATTCTATTTCACATTGAATTCCGCTGCAGATGTGACTTCTTGGTGACAGAATGGTCAATGCTATCTCAATGAAATTTAATCTCAATAAATTATGTTAAACATCGGAACACAGGATTTAGGAGCAGAAGTAGGCAATTCAGCCCATCGAGCCTGCTCCACCATTCAATCATAATGGCTGATCTCTTCCTGGTCTCAAATCTATCTCCCTTAAATTAATTGCATTTACAAAAATTAAATGCCGAAAATAATTGGTGAATGTAACTATTTATGTTGTGAGTTGATGATAATTGATGAATATAGTTATTTAACTTTGTGAATTGTGACAATTGGTAACATTCGCCATGAAAGTGCTAAAGAATGACCATCTCCACCAAATAGAATCTAACAATCTCTCCTTGACATTCAGTGATATTGCTATCGCTGAATCCCCCATTATCAATACAGTGGGTTACCATTGACCAGAAACTGTCCTGGACTGACCATATAAATGCTGAGGCGACATGATCCGGTCAGGGTCAGGAAACCTGCTGCGATTAACTCACTCCTGATTCCCAAAGCCTGTTCACCATCTACAAGGCACAAGACAGGAGTGTAATTGAATATTCTCCAATTGCCTGGCTGGGTGCAGCTCCAACAAAATTGAAGAAACTTGACACCATCCAGGCCAAAGCAGCCCGCTTGATTGTCACCCTATGCGCAAACACTTATTCCAACCAGCACCGAAGAACAATGGCAATAATGTATCATCCACAAGATGCACTGCAGGAACGCAACAAGTCTCATTTGAAACACCTTCTAAACCCAGGACCATTACGTTCTGGGGCAGCACGGCAGCACGGTAGCCTTGTGGATAGCACAATCGCTTCACAGCTCCAGGGTCCCAGGTTCGATTCCGGCTTGGGTCACTGTCTGTGCGGAGTCTGCACATCCTCCCCGTGTGTGCGTGGGTTTCCTCCGGGTGCTCCGGTTTCCTCCCACAGTCCAAAGATGTGCGGGTTAGGTGGATTGGCCATGATAAATTGCCCTTAGTATCCAAAATTGCCCTTAGTGTTGGGTGGGGTTACTGGGTAATGGGGATAGGGTGGAGGTTTTGACCTTGGATAGGGGGTAGGGTGCTCTTTCCAAGAGCCGGTGCAGACTCGATGGGCCGAATGGCCTCCTACTGCACTGTAAATTCTATGTAATTCTATGTAATCTATGTTCTAGAAGGAAAGGACAGCTGACACATGGGAAGATCACCACGTGGGAATTCCCTTCATAATCTCTCACTATCCTGACTTGAAAATATACCGCCGAATCTTCGCTGTCGCTGGTTCAAAAGCCTAGAACTCCCTCCCTAACAGCATCGTCGGTGTACCTACACCAGAGTGACTGCAGAGGTTCTAACACCCATTCCACCGCCACTTTGTGAAGGGCAATTAGCGATGGACAATACACCATGGCCTAGCCAGCGACAGCAGTATAAACCTGTACTAATCATTGTGAAATGATCCTAATTCGTGAATCTAATTATTTATATTCATGAATGAATGCAAATTGGTGAACATAATTGCTATGTTTCTGAATATTAACGGCCTTTACCTTCTCTGCTGGAAGATATAAGCCATCCCAGCGGAGATTCATGATGCAAAATCATAACCAATATCTGAAAACAAAGTGGACAGAGGAAACTGCAGCAACTATTGGCATATCTCACTTATAGCAGCACTGGGAAGGCCTTTGCTGGCTTCACACTTTAAAGACTTCATCTGCTTGCAGGCCGAATGTAGCTGGAAGCACGGTGCGGTGTTCGTGTCCCAAGATTCACTCTGGACATGACGTGCTCCCTCTGCCACATGTCTACTTCTTCACCTTACTTTCAGCAATCTCAATAAACATTCGACACGATCAGCAGAGCAGGGGCTATAAGATTTGGGGAAGATTGGCTGTCTGCTAAAGATCCCCTGTCTCATTCACTCCTTCCACGGCAAAATTCGCTGCACTGTACAGATTGATGATTCCACTTCCGACAGATTCTAAGTGAATAATTGAGTGAAAGAGGACCGTGTCCCACACCCAACTCTATTCGGCATCTTCCTCTCCATACTGATGATCTTCGCTTTCTCTGAAGGTATGGATGAAATGCACTTGCTCACTCGGTCAGGCTGCAATTTCTACAACCTTTCAGTCATCAAACCGGAGACAATCACAATACATCCTCATTAAATAATTCCTCTGCACAGAAAATTCGGTCATCCAAACAAAACATCATCCACAGAGACTCATGTCCCCACCGCTTGTAACGTGTTTTTCCTCTTCATAAGCATGAGGAACAGTGGCCGTGGGACAAGGTGTTGCACTCTCGCCATGGTCACACTAAATAAGAGCCGATGAGCCGATTCCGCTGCCGAGTTTCCATGTTGAGAGACGCCTTGATGTAGAATGTAATGCCGACATGGGGAAAGCAGATGCGATATTTGCTTGACTCATTAAATATCCATGGAATATCATCAAGCTGACCCTTTGGAACAAGCAGATGGTTTATAAGGCCTGAATTCTCAGAACCTTGTTGTATCGCTGTGAAACAAGAAACACTTACAGTTGTCAAGAAAAACAACTCAACCAATTTCACCTTTGTTGTCCACAGTGCATTGTGCATATTTACTGCCAGGACAAAATCAGAAATGCGGCAGTACTCTGAAAGACAAAGCTTCCACGTCCCCTCAGTACCATTAAAAAGGAGGTTTGCACGGTTATAGTATGGACCATACTAATTTGGAAGATGGTCACATGCCCAAGGAGTTTCCACATCCCAGTGGCAAGTCCGATATCCCGCTTCAAGGATTCTTCTCAGCTTGACATAATGTCCCGAAACCTGAACATTGATCACCGCAATTGGGTGTCATCAGCTGCAACTGAAAAAATGGCGACACTTCCGGTGGGCTGGTGTGAACCACCAGGACAAGTGGCTTTAGCAGCTTTGGAATAGACACAAACCGAGAAAATGACAACCCGGAACGACAATTGGGAGCTTCATGTACAACACTTGTGTCAATACTAGTGGATGTATTTGCTATTGGAAATAGTAGGATGTCGTGATATTTGTGAAATGCAGTTGTACACAACATGTGTTTCACACAAACACACACGCAGGCACACACCGATTCTGTCTCACAAACATATCCAGAGGAACCGATATACATACATGCCCATAAACGCATTCAGTCTCTCACTCACGCACTCTCTCTGTCTTCCACGCACACACCTTTTCCCTTTCAAATTAAAATTCCATGTTAACTTACTGAGGAGCTTCGGAGACAACGACCCCAACCATCTTCCGGGTTGTATAATCAACCAATAAACTCTCTCCAGCACCATGTTTATTAAGATGAATATAACATTTTCCATGAACTCCATACAGCGCCCAGGTAAACATTCGTCTATTTAACAAAGATGAACAAAAATGTGTGACCAGGAATTGAGCCGCTTTGTTCTGGTGCTGATCTCAATGTGTGAGAATCAGCCACCAACACCTGCAATGAGTTACACCTTAAATCCTGGCACCTCCCGCAGAAGGCGATGTGATATTATATTTGTGGAAATGGTTTATTGTCACATCAACATCGTGGATCACACCAAACAACGACATTTTCACAGTAACTGCAATTGCAATGTTTGGCCAGCAGATGGCACTTAAATCGAGATGTCTGACATTACATGAAACAGACATTGCCTCGATAATTACTGCAATGATCCCCGTCTCTGTTAATTTTAAATTGGGCTCCATCTGTATTTTGTTAGGTTAGACTCTACCTTTGTTTATAATACACGGCACTTTGTTTCAATTAATAATGCACCAGGACATGTCAATGTTTATAGCGCACAATCACTGTGATCCCATTTTCAATGTATAGGATCTTGGCCTCTGCAGTTTGCCACCTCCAGACCTGAATAGGAATGAACAATTAAACAAATAGCCGAAATAGGAGCCCCAAAAAAATGCCCCTCTTCAATGATGGGGACCCCAGCACGTCAGAACAAAAGACAAGACTGAACGTTTCTGTCAGACTTGCCGAGGATGGTCTTCATCATCATCATGGATGTTAGTCGTCAGGAAATTTGATTCATTCCACTTGATATCAAGAACCGGCTTACGGCGCTGCAAATATTATTATCCCTGGCAATAGTCCAACAATAATACTGAAGATTTATGCCCTAGAACTGGCTGCGACCCAGGCAAGTTGCTGCAGTACAGGTACGGCACTGGTATGTACCCACAATGTGTAACATTGCCAATCATAACCCGTCCCGCAAAAGGCAGCATAAATCCAATCCGGCCAATTATTGCCCCATCAGTCTGCACTCGAGCATCAGCAACTTCATGAAAAGTGTCAAGGATCATCCTGTCACGTATCCTGTTCTAGCATAGTATCCCCGGCCCAAGCATCACCCATCATAAGGTCAGAAGTGGGGATGATCGCTGATCATTACCCAATGTTCTGCACCATATTCGACTCCTCAAATACTGAAGCAGTATGTCTACATATGCAGGAAGACTTGGACAACATACAGACTAGGGCTGACAAGTGTCAAAAAGCGAGATTCTAACCATCTCAGCTTGATTTTGAATGGCACTACCGTGATTGAATCCCCCACTATCAACATCCTATGGATTAGCATTGGTGAAAAACTGAACTGGGAGAACCATTTAAATAATGTGACTACAAGGGCAGGTCAGTGGCTGGAAATTCTGCGGTGAGTAACTCACCCGAACTTCCCAAACCCTATAACATCATATGTAAGGCAGGTCATGATTTTGACTGAATATTCTCTATTTGTCTGAAGTGTGCCCCTCAACCAAAACTTGAGAATCTCGAAGCCTCCCGGGACAAAGCGGCCGGCTCAAGGAACACCCCATCCACCAGCGGAAACATTCACTCCCTGCATCACGGGTGGATAATTCTAGCAGCGTTAACGATACACAAGAATCTACTGCAACAACTGCCTACTTCGATAGCACCTTCCAAACCCACGAACTCAGCCATCTAAAAGGACCAGACCCAGCAGATGCACTGTAACAGCAGGACCTGCAAGTTCGCTGCCAAGCCACACACCATTCTGATGGGAACTATGTGCCTGTTCCTTCACTGTCTCTGGTTAAAATCCTGGAACTCCCTTTCTATCAGCTCTGTGGGTGGACTTACTCAGTATGGAATGCAATGGTTCAATAAGAGTGCTCAGCACCACATTCTCAATTGGGAATTGGCATTAAATGCTGCCATTATTGGTGACGCCAAGATCCCATTAAAACATTTAAAACAGGTAATAACCCAGTTTACATTCACCCAGACCCCGCCTATTTTTACGTTACACTCGGCCGTGTGTCTATCACATTGTAGCAGGTCCTGTCTCAATTTTCCTGCACTCGGCTGAATATCAGTTGTTAATATACAGGCCCACACGCTGTTTATATTAAACATCGTTAATTATGACGCACTGAACCACGTCTCGGTTAGTCTGGCAAGAAACACGTCACAATGGTTACAGAATTAGAACGTTTATCCGTGCATCGTAAACTGGAACAACGTTCTGTTTACATCACATGTGACTCTGTCTCAGTTATTACTCTACTAGATAGGTAGATTCTAATAAAGTCAATCCTGCTTTAGTTAACGCTGCACCTGTCTATGTCCCTGTTTATATAACACTCGGCCCTGCCTCTGTTATTCTTGTATTGTACGATATCCATCTTATTCCTGCATGGTCCATGTCTCAGTTTGTATCAGTCAATACTCTGCTAGACCACAACTCAGTTTAGAATGCACGAGACCCAGACTCTGTTTATGCTATCGGCGGAACGGTGGCACAGTGGTAAGCACTGTTGTCTCAAAGCGCCAGGGTTCATTTCCTGACTGCCTGTTTGGAATTTGCACTTTCTCCCTTTGTCAGAGTGTGTTTCCTTCCATAGTTCAAAGATGTGCAGGTTAGGTGGATTGGCCATTCTGTATTGGCCAGCTGTTTCTGTAGTGTAGTGGTTATCACATTCGCTTTACACGCGAATGGTCTCCGGTTCGACACCGGGCAGAAACATCTGGTGCTTCCAGTTTAGTCTGTAGCTAAATATTACCTCGATCTCGTAACTGGTCTTCATCATCGAGGAATTGTAAAAGGCTGAAACTGCTGTGGGCCAGTGGCGCAATGGACCACGCGTCTGACTACGAAGCAGGAGATTTCAGGTTCGACTCCTGGCTGGCTCGCAGTTCCTATTTTGGCGTCCCCTTTACTTCAGTGGGTTGGACAGCTGGTTCTTGATGCAGAGCAAAGTGAGCAGCGCAACATCAATTCTCGTATCAGCTGTGGTTACTCAGAGGGAAGCACGGTAGCATTGTGGATAGCACAATTGCTTCACAGCTCCAGAGTCCCAGGTTCGATTCGGGCTTGGGCCACTGTCTGTACGGAGTCTGCACATCCTCCCCGTGTGTGCGTGGGTTTCCTCCGGGTGCTCCGGTTTCCTCCCACAGTCCAGTTAGGTGGATTGGCCATGATAAGTTGCCCTTCGTGTCCAAAATTGCCCTGAGTGTTGGGTTATGGGGATAGGTAGAACATAGAACAGTACAGCACAGAACAGGCCCTTCGACCCTCGATGTTGTGCCGAGCAATGATCACCCTACTCAAACCCACGTATCCACCCAAAACCATACAACCCCCCTTAACCTTACTTTTTTTTTTAGGACACTACGGGCAATTTTAGCATGATGGCCAATCCACCTAACCCACACATCTTTGGACTGTGGGAGGAAACCGGAGCACCCGGAAGAAACCCACGCACACACGGGGAGGACGTGCAGACTCCACACAGACAGTGACCCAGCCGGGAATCGAACCTGGGACCCTGGAGCTGTGAAGCATTTATGCTAAGCACTATGCTACCGTGCTACCAAGGTGTTGACCTCGGGGAGGGTGCTCTTTCCAAGAGCCGGTGCAGACTCGATGGGCCGAGTGGCCTCCTTCTGCACTGTAAATTCTATGATAATCTATGATGTCCATCTATGATGCGCTGATCATGTTGCAAGGGTGGGGGATTGGGCAGTGTGATCTTTCCGAGGTCAGTGCAGACTCTATGAGCCAAATGGCCTTCTAACCTGCAGGGATTCTATATTTGACCCTGAATCTGCCTATTATTTTCCGAGATCTGATCACGTTTATTAATGCACTTCTGTGATGCTTCTGTTTGAATTGTGGGCGCATTATTCCACATGTCTTTGAGATGGAAACAATAAGGTTTTGGACAAAGAATCGGTATCTGGCAATAACCCGAAACGGGTGTTATAGTGTATACAGTGTATGCTATGCAGCATTTGGTACCCATTTTCAGTGCAGTTAGCAGAATTAGATTTCAGATATCACTTCTTCTTTGCTAGTGCACAAGGCAGATTTCTACCCCAGAGAACTGTTATGAGTAGGAGGATGCAGAGTATTCTATGCAGAGTTCCATGTGGTTGTAATTCTCGGAGGTCTCGGGTATGGAAGGTGCTGTTGAAGATGTCTTGGCGAGTTGCTGCAGTGCATCCCGTCGATGTTACACAATGCAGCTACTGTGTAGCCGCTGTGAAGGAATACATGATGCTTTACGGTCCTTTTCATAGATAGAATTCACAGCGCAGAAGGCGCTGTGAAGCAACTGTGCTAACCACTGTGCTGCCGTGTTGGCACATGGACTGGGTAGGTTGGTTGTCCACATGTTAAAGGAGATGAACGGATGCCCAGGGACAGAAAGAAGGGAGATTGCCTGTGACAGGATACAGATTGCAGATTGTCCTGAGTCGGCAGGGGAAATTGGACTGGTTGAAGGAAATGGGAAGACGGGGAAAGGACGATAAATGATTGGGCAAAATAATTTGGAAAATAAACTGAAAAACGGTGAGATAAAAGAATCAAACTACAATTTAATATTTTAAAAAACGATAGGAGACGAGAATTCTAATGATTGAATGAATGGGATATTACATCAATGTATCTGTGTAGCGGAGTGCTGGTTCTCTCAGTGCATCAGCTCAGCGACTGGCTGCATTCAACGCTTAGGGAGTAGCCTTGGAATCAATCTGCAGTAGCAGACGTCTCACACAGTAGCAGAGAGGAATCATTCAGGAGGCTGCCACCCCCACCCCTTCCCCATCCACACACATGCCACCATCACCACCTGGGATACTGACGACACCCCTTTGTCTTTTCTACCCTTCGCCAACGGGCTCTGAGAGACACAGAGCGAGTACTAGTAGATCGGCTTCTCTAAATTGAGCAGATACATGTTTGACTGAGAGTTTGCCGCTGGACCGGGGGAATGTGGAGCTCACCACGACCGGCCTCACAGCGCAGCAGATTACACGGTGTGCGGGTTAGAAAGGGCCTATTCAATTATGTTTCTCTGCTATGTCTGCTGGTCGGATTGGATCATCAGTTTGTTTCTCAGCCCATGCTGGATACAATTAGATGACAGTTTGATGGGAGTTGATGCGGTTTCCTCTCCCGTGTGGTGACTGAGTGGCTGACAGCTCCGCTGCTCATTGTGGCTGCAGCTGCCCGCGAGCCCTCCACATGCTTCAACAGACTGCAGTTTCCACCTACAGTTTTTGTACAGGGATGCTGCTGCTTTTGATCACTGTGTGTCCCAGAAAGCGCAGTAATACACGGCAGTGTCAGTCAGCTTCAGCCTCGATATACTTACAACTGATGAATTTCTTCGAGGTCTGGAGATCCACAGAGAAAACGATCTTCAGCAAAATCTGCTTTATATTCATCATCATCAGAATCTTTGCTGATTATATATGTGGGCTGTGTGTCTGGGTGCTGTCGGTACCAGAGTAAGCTTATACTGTGCTCGATGCAGTATCATAGGTACAGGTTTAAGTCACCCTTCCTCCTTCTGTCTCAACGTCCGAGGAAAACGGCTGAGTGACAGAATCTCCGTGACTCAGATCTGAAAGAAAATCAAAACCGATCAGATATGATAATCGGCTGTTCAAATTTTATTTCATACCATGCTGAAGACACGATGGAAACCATGAAAGATGTTAGTTCCAAAATTACCTGTTAGAAGAGCTCCCCACAGAAGCCAGATGCTGAGTGGCCGCATTGTTGCTGTGCGCTCTGTGAAACGGGAGTTGGATAATTGAAGACAGCCGATCTGATCCCCGCCCTGAATAATCTGCTGCCTTGTCTCCGGATGTTCTCATCTACTTCCTTCTGTCGCCAATGAACCGGGAAGGTGGTTAGCTGTCCTTCCGTGTCTAGGTTTACGGTCTAGGTGTACGGATCAAACATATGCCGACTTAGTGTGACCCGGAAGCAGAGGCATTTTCCTGTTTTTATTGCCTTTTTTCAGAATTCCATTCACGTTATTATTCGGATAGTAGTAACAGTTACTCCAGTCAGATCACACTCACGGTTCAGTTGGCAACTTTATTTTCTCCTTCAATGTTTTTAAACACCGCTGTCAGGAATCAGGCATATTTACAGGTGAATCTTCGTATCATAGAATCCATACAGTGCAGAAGGAGACCATTCGTCCCATCAATTCTGGACCCTCTGAAAGAGAACTTCACCCAACAAGGTAATGTGGGTCATTTTGAGCGGTCACATCGATGTAATTTAGGGCGCCTGCTCAAGGAATAGCCGGATATTGTCTCATGACAGTATTTATGTGACCATACTGGGCCAACATTTATTGCCATTATCAGTTATGTGTCAAACACATTCCTGTGGGAGAGCAGGTAAGGATGACAGATTTCCTTCTCTAAAGGGAATTAGTGACAACGGTTAGTGGTTGTCATTATACATTTCTATCCCAGATTTTTATTGAATATAAATTTCACCAGCTGCCGTGGTGGAATTCAATTCACCACGTCCTCCCCTCATAAAGAACAGAGACATATTTCCAAGTCAGGATGCTGTGCGACCTAAAGGCAGACCTCCACATGGCAATCTTCACATGTGTATGTTGCCCTTGTCTTTCGAGCTGGTAGAGTTGGCAGCTTTTGAAGGTATTAACAAAGGTGTCTTTGTAATTTGCTGCTGTGAATCTTGCAGATGGCGCGCCCTGCTGCCAATCGCACTGGTGGGTGCTGTGAGTAAATGTTTCAGATGATGGATGAAGCGCAAATCAATGAATCTGTTTTATCTTAGATGGTGTGAAGCTACTTGAGTATTATTGAAATGGCGCTATTCTAGGCAAGCGGCAAGGGCTAATCGCTGGCTTTGAAAGCAGACCAAGGCAAGCCAGCAGCACGGTTTCGATTCCCCGTAACAGCCTCCCCGAACAGGCGCCGGAATGTGGCGACTAGAGGCTTTTCACAGTAACTTCATTTTGAAGCCTACTCGTGACAATAAGCGATTTTCATTTCATTTCATTTCAAGTGGGAGAATTCAATCACACGACTGGTGTGTTTCCTATCGGTGTTGGGCAGGCTTTGGGAGTTTGGAGACGAGTTCCTCGCTCCAAAATGCGCATTGTTTTGCCTGCTGTTCTAACGCCGTATTTATGTGATGGATCCAGTTAATGTTTCTGGTCAATGGCAACCTCCAGGGTATTTATGATGGAGGACACAGTACCAAGGGTCGCTGGGTGTATTTGCTCTCGTTTGAGATTAACGTTGCATGCTGCTTTTGTGGCATAGATATTAGCTGCCACTTATCATCCTGATGCTGAATGTGCCCAGGCCTTTCTCTATGTGAGGCTCAAATGCTTCAATAATTCTGGGGACTGTAGCGAGACGGATGACATTGAAGCATCCAAATAACGTCCACAAAGAGCCGGAGATAAATGTGTGTCTGAATGCACTGATACAGAGACCGAGATAAATAGCAGGAGTTTGTTAAAATGTAACAACAATCAAACAGGAAGACTATTTCTCTGTCAGAGTAGCCGATAAACCCATGCCGTGCCGTGGGATTGGGATTGACATATTTCTGTATAGCCATGTGGACAGTGAGAAGGTAGGTTGAACATTGCTTAATTTAGATACAGTGCAACACATGAATAGAGAGACGAGAGATGGGTTGACTGGCACAGATGTAGAACTCAGATTTTACGGTATCACTGAGACACATGGATCAGGGTTAATGGAATGCAGGTGTGTCGAAAACACGATGATTGGATGAGCAAAATCATTGAAACAGAGGCTAAAAACAGAGAGATGGCAGAAAGAAACATTACAGATTGAAATCAAAGAATTCTCATGTGAAATAAGATAGTTCAATGTATACAATCGAGGGATACTTGACCAAATCAATGGTGCTGGCGGATTGCGGCTTCCTCAGCGGAGAGACTATCTGCGACTCAGTGGTTTAATTGCAATCGTCATGGAGCAGGCAGTGGTCCCAGAACCATCGGCCAGTCCTCTCACAGGCCCAACAAGAGGCATGTGGGAAAATGGGTATGGAGAGGAGAAATGCATTATTTCTTTGTGTTTTGTTGCGATCTGGGATGTGGCCCTTATGGTGATGGAGAAGATGACACTAAAGCAAATTTAAAAGTTGATTATCAGTTCAAAAGCAGAATCCTGGGCTGTTAGGAGTGGGTTAGATGTTTCCAGATCTAAAAGGCGGTTGAAATTTCGCTTTCTAATAGGCAAACCTACTATAAACCAAATCCTCTCACCGGATCCGAGCTTTCTGTATTTCGGGTCACTTAATGCCTTTCCCACACCATTGTTTCTCAGTCCCTTCGAAGAACGAGCAAGGGCAGGGTAGTCACCAGACATCTATAGATTCAACTGTCGCTCTATCACTTGCGGAGACAGCTGAGGGTAAATGTACAATTTTGTCAGTTTGAATCTCATTGTCCCGGAGCCACTGCGTCCATTTGCTGCTGCGTCGCTCTAGACAAGACCACGTAAATCAGAGAAATTGCCTGCCGCATTCCATTTCTGTGGTTGGGTGGATCAGCAGTGCAGTGAAATTTCTGCGCCAACAGTACCTTTCCTGCACTGAATAGTGTCTGACTCATGAACAATCGTGGGGAGCCATTCCACCACACTCCTCATCACTATCTCAAATCACTGTGTCTTTCCGATATGATAAAGCTCTCGCGCGCTGCAACTGAGAAAGGGACCATATCTGATGACAAGTAGCGATGTAGAATCTCAGACAAAGAGGCAACTCCAAGAAGGCATAAACCTTCCCCATTAACGACAATGGCAGAATCAACCTAACCTGGGTGCTCAACATTTGAAATTGTGATTAACACCATTATCCGCAAGCCGAAGCGAAACCTCAGCATGTTTACTTTAGACATGTTAATGTCAAAACATAATGGGCATCTACCATAATGAACATCTATCATAATGTGCGTCAAACATAATGGGCATCCATCATTCTTGATACTAATGGCATATTGTGCAGCTGCATGACCGAAATAGTTTAATAGAGGTAATTAAGCAGGTGACTGTCAAACAGCTGGACAGTGGCCCAGGCCACGGCCAGTAGTTCACCCGATGCAGTAACAAAGGAATGTCCGCAAGTACAATCATCAATAATTTGTTGATAAACGGGAAATTGAGCCCTCCTAATGCTGTGGAACCTGTGCACAACGGTCGTGTGATCCGGTACCAGTTAGATTGAAAGCAATTGAAACTCAGTTGGTCAGAATATGGGGATTGTTGCTGTTTATTTTGCACCAAATAAAGGATCGAATTAGCGAGGGGGTGACTGAATTTCCATTTAATGTGATTAAGCGTTATTCTTGTTGACTGTTGATATAGGCATTGACATTGACCATAGGCACCTGCACAGCTCACCCTCACACAATTGGACAACGGGAAATCCCGAATAGACAACTTCCTCTCTGATTTCAATCAGCATTCTCAGTAATGTGCAAGTACTCATTATTTCCGCCAGAGACGCCGTCCTCACATGTCCTCGAGACTCAGTTCAAACGGTTCACACCGTTATGGAAATATATAGATTTGTAAATCCATTCAGAACGTCGTTGCGTTAGTGCGTTTCAAAATGTATTTTCCAACTCACACGGATGTGGTCCGACCATTCATGTTAAAATACCAGCTTAATGTGTATCTTATCATACTCAAGGATTGAAAACAGTTCGGGCTTGAGATTTTGATAGCTTCTGAAAAGGCTTTTCAAGCAATAGAGATCGTAATTATTGACATTTGGAATGAAGTCACGTTCGTGGAGATCGGCTATAATCCAATAAACATTTCTTCCCATCTAATTTGCCAGTATTTCATGCCCCATGTGATTCAGTTTAGCAGATTCGAACGGTCGGTCCAGATTGTTTTTCAGGAAGGCATTAATGTTTTTATCAGATTAAAGACGCAGGAGCCGATAGCCTTCCGTGAACTTACCAAAAGTGGGGTAATGCTGGTGAGGTCTTCTCCAATACCAAAAAATCGATTCTACTAGACAAAGATTTTCAGTTGATTTCCTTCACTCTCAGTATCAAGTTAATGTTACTGACGCGGGGTGAAATGTAATTAACCTGATGGTAGCGATTCACAAGGTGAAAGTATCATTTTAGTCTCTTTGGGAATCTGTCCTGAAGCTGTTTTTTTCTGTGACAGTCAGTATTGTCTCCTGAATTAAGCACTGGAGAGATCCATCTCAACGTATAGACAGTTCAGGAGGGAAACATGTTTCATGTAAGACAGTGGAAGTTGTGTTCATAACTTCAGTCACACGTCCGAGCAGTAGCAGCAAAGAAACGACAATCCGAGGTCGGCACGGTACCACAGTGGTTCGCACATTTGCTTCACACAGACAGTGACCCGGGGTCTGATTCTCTGCTGGGTCACTGTCTGTGTGGAGTCTGCACGTTCTCCCCGTGTCTGTGTGGTTTTCCTCTGGGTGCTCCGGTTTCCTCCCACAAGTCCCGAATGATGTGCTTGTTAGATGTGCTTGTCATGTTTCCCTCAGTAAATCCGAGCAAGCGACAAGAGGATTTCACAGGAACGTCATTCCCGTGTTACTTCTGACACTAATAAAGATTATTATAAATGTCTGATTCGAGATCGTGCTTAAAATTAAGCAGTGCAGACTATTTTTCTCACCAGATAGTCCGCATGCATTGTGTGACTGTTTGTTCAATCGGATAATGTATATTCTGACTATCAGTATCTTTACAGAAAACAGCAAGCAGAAGGAAATTGTAATGGCCTGGGAGCCTCGCTCCCATCTCTCGTTTCCTGCTCTCGTCTCACACGTTTGGCATGCGGTTTGCTACTTGTTAGATTGCTGCGGCAATTGTAAAGAGGGTGGAGGTTTTTGTACAGTGACTGCACATTTCCTCTCAATGTGGGCTCTATCGCACAGTAATACACAGCGGTATCCGCAGTCTCTGTGTTTTCAATAACCAATTGGCCCCGTTTATCCGCAGTAGAAAGTTCCAATTCGAATCGACCCCCTGTCTCTTTTCCAGCCGATATTCGCCTTATTATCCACTCCAGCCCCTTACCGGACTTTTGTCTGTACCAATACATTCCGTATATGTTGGACATGTCGTAGCTGCAGTTTAGCTGCCCCAAATCCCCGTTCTGAACTGTTCTTGCAATGGGACTTTGTAAAACTTGTTCCGAGCGACATCGCCCTGTGAACACATTCATACAATGAGACACTGGAGTAACACCGATAAAAAATAACATTTCTCCACAGGTTTGAAAGTACATTTCCAGCACCTACAAGCTAGTAACACCAGAATGAAAGGCAGCTTCAATTGCACCGTGTAACACATCCTTCAATAAAATGGCAATAAGAAAACGGAGCAAAGCTCAGATCAGAAGACACGAAGTGGATCAACGTCTTCAACATCCGGCTAATGTAAGCGCCGGATAAAGGTTCGGCCACTCTATCCTGCGATTTGATTGGCTAGAATCAGGCTTTGTTCTTCCGATATGAGCAGGTGGATTGTTGCTCAGCTTCTCCGTCCACTGACACGTGAACAGATCAATTATCCATGCACCAGACTGCAGCTTGATGCAGTAACTTTAATTGAAAAAAAAGTAGTTAAAGTTTAACTGTTCAGCCATAAAGCTGTTGATTACAAATTCAGGTTTTGCTTAATTTTTAAATTTATGATAAGCGCATGATCAATAACATGTTGGAAATATTTGCATAGTTTATTTTCACAGAACTCATTGATTCCTCTTGATTCTCTCGCAGTCCCATTGTTCTCCAAACTCCCCATTTAATTTCTATTTGTATAATCTGGAGGACAGCGGTTCAAATATGCAGCTCACCGCCGGTTTCTAAAGGGATGGGCTATCAATGTTGCAGCCAGTGAAGCCTTGAAGGAACAAGCAAGTAGGTTCTCGTCCTTCAGAGGCCATTGCATGTCTATTACTCCTCTTTTCTATCCTCAAGGCAGTCATAATAGTTAGAGCTAAGCACTGATCCTAAGAAACTCTGGCTTTTGTGCCACAATAACATTGGCTAGTCGGCGCGACAGACTCATGGTCATCGAATGACACCCTTCAGATGATTTTCGTCCCCTTGAGCAAACTGACCATAGGCTTTTTCGATGCAACGTGAGATCTAAGAATTTATTTGAATGGTATGTGGGCATGTGCTTATTACAAAAATGCAGGTGAACACAAGAACATAAGAAACACCGTGGGCCGATAAGATCGCCGATATTCGCCTTAACTCCAACGGCCCACATGAACACTGATTCGCATGAAGTTCAAACATTTCATTGGAAATCAGAATCACAAGTAGGGATAGACGAACTGAACGTTGAAAGTGACGACGGTGAATAGTGTCCACTTTGAGCAGGGAGAAAGGACAACCAGCGAATCAGCTTCCCACATACTGCTCAGGAATGTTCCGACAGGTTGGAAAACATTTTCACAAGTGTAGAAAAATCGAGTGAATCCGAATATAGAAGAATCTCTACACAGACTTTATTCGCTAGAGCCTGTGTAAGATAACATTAAATGTAACTCGCCAGACACCGCTGGATATAAACAACGGTGTATCCATCTGTATTTGTGTTGGAGTGTGTGTGCTGTGCCTGTGCTGTGTGTGTACGTTGTGTGTGTATTTGTGCTTGTGTATGTGTGTGCTTGCGTGTTTGCGCATCCCTGTGATATATGTATTCATCAGTTTGTATCGGAACTTATGCCTGGGCAGTTATCTGCCTGTGTGTCTGCGTTTGTGTGTCTGTGTTTGCGAGTACGTGGTCGAGTATGCATATCCGTGTGTGCATCTCCAAATGTTTGTATGTGTGTCTCTGCAGGTACCAATGTAGGTTTGTCGAGATCTTCCCCGAGTGCTATCCTGCTCTGGACACAGGAGGGCGCTACTTCATCATTTGTGAAATAATATTCAGCCAAAGTGCCCGTTCATAACTTTCAAATATATTATCAGTTAATGTATCATTCCTACATTCATATTATATTTCCCACATTAAAATAATTAACGGGTCACTTCAACTCCAGGCAGCTGCAATTTTCAACTTAACGAAAGGACAAAAGAAGCATTGTGAGTGAGAAAGGCTGAGAAAATCATATCGTGAAAATGGAATGAAGCAGCAAGAGGCACGCAGACAGAGAGAGAGAGCGCATGCAGATGAAGAAAAAAAGTGAAAGAGGGAATGCGGGAAAGCGAGAGGGAGAAGGGGAAGTGGGAGACCGGAACAACGAGAGACTATGAACAAAACTGAAGGAGAAGCACCAAGAAATAGGCACCTGCAACGGATGCTGAGTGGAGCAAAGAAATGCGACAGAGGCTGTTTAGCACAGGGCTAATCGCTGGCTTTGAAAGCAGACCAGGGCAGACCAGCAGCAGGTTCAATTCCGATGACAGCCTCCCCGAACTGGCGCCGGAAGTGTGGCGACTATGGGCTTTTCACAGTAACTTAATTTGAAGCCTACTTGTGACAATAAGGCGATTTTCATTTCAGTTTCCATCAGCGTGGGTGTGTGTGGATGTGTTTCGTTTGCGTGTGTTGCATACTTATCCATTCCAAGTGTATTCGTGTGTATCACAAAAATCCCCACAGTGTAAAAGGAGGGCCATTTGCCCCATCGTAATCATCGCACCTACCCTTCGAAGGAGAACTCTGGCCGAGGCTAATCCTCCGCCCTATCCCTGTAACCCCATAATCGTTTGGACGCTCGTGGAAAATTTCGCTTGGCCATGTAAGCAACCCAACACACCGTTAGACTGTAGGAGGAAACGGGCCTGTGGAGGAAACCCGCGCAAACTCCGCAGCGGCACTCCACCCAAGACTGGAATTGAAGCCGGGTCTCTGGCGCTGTGAGGCAGCAGTGAAAACCACTGTGCCAGCGTGCTGTGTGTGAGTTGTGTGTGTTTGTGTGCGTTTGAGTATGTTTGTATGTGTGTGTGTCCGTGTTAGAACATAGGACTTACAGTGCTGAAGGATGCTATTCGGCCCACCGAGTCTGCACCGACCCACCTAAGCTCTCACCTGCACCTACCCCCGTAACCCAATAACCCTCCCAACCTTTTGGTCACTAAGGGCATCTTATTAGGCAGTCCACCTAACCGGGGCTGGTTTAGCACAGTGGGGTTTAAGACAGCTGGCTTGTAAGCAGAATAAGACCAGGAACCGCTGGTTCAATTCTGTTCTAGCCTTCCCGAACAGACGACGGAATGTGCGACTAGGGGCTTTCACAGTACTTAATTAAAGCATATTTGTGACAGATAATAATGAGTTATTGTTATTATTAGAAACTGCACGTTTTGGACTGTGGGAGGAAACCGCAGCAACTGTAGGATCCCCACCAGCGACCCGGTGAGACATGCAGACTCCGCACAGACAGTGACCAGCAGGGAATTCGAACCTGGAACCCTGGCGCTGTGACGCACAGTGCTAATCACTTGTGACTACGGTGCTGCCCACAAACAAATGTTTGTCCGTGTATTTGTGATTTGTGCATTCGATGTGTTTGGTCTGTGCTTCTGTGTGTATGTCTGTGTATATCTGTGCGTGTGTATTGCGTGTATCGTGTTTTTTGACTGCCTGACGTGTCTGTGTGTGCATGTGTGGGTCTGTGCGTGCGTCTGTGAGTGTTTGTTGGTGTGTGTCTTGGTTTGTGTGTGCGCGCGTGCATGCCTGTGTGTCCAGTGTTTATGAGTATGTCTGTGTGTTTTTGTCTGTTAATGTCATGCTGGTTCGTTGGTGCCTGTGCGTGTCAGTCTGCCGTTGTGTTTCTGCCTGCCTGATTTTGTGTCTGTGTGTGTGAATGTTTGTGTGCCAATGTGTGTGGGGTGTATGTGTGTGTCTAGCTGTGTCTGTAGCTTTGCCTGGTGTTGATTTGTTTATGTTTGTGTGTGTTGGCATGGTCTATCATCTCGTGTGCCTTAGTGTGTGTGTGTGCGTTTGTCTGTCTGTAACGGGGGGTATGGTAGCCAACTGGTTAGCACAGATTATTTCACAGTTCCACGGTCCGAGGTTCGATTCCCGGCTTGGGGTTGCTGTCTGTGTGGTGTCCTGTCGTGTTCTCCCCGTGCTTGCGTGATTTCCTCCGGGTGCTCCGTTTTCTCCCACAAGTCCTAAGATGTGCAGGTTAGGTGGATTGCCATGCTAAATTCCTCGTACTGTCCAAAAAGTTTGGGTTGGGTTTGGCTCAGGTAGGGTGCTCTTTTCCGAAAGGGCCGTCGTGTGGACTCGATGGTCAAATGCCCTCTGCCGTACTGTAAATTTTATGATACTATAATGTCTGGAGGTGTATGTGTGTTTGCGTTTGTGTGTGAGAGTGAGTGTGCCAATGTGTATGTGTGTGTGTGTCCATCTGTGTATTTATCTATTTAGCTGTGTGTCTGTCTGTGCCCTTGAGGTGTGCCTGTGCCTGTTTTTCTGTATTTTGTGTGTGGTTCTATGTGTCCGTGTTGTCTCTGTGTCCGTATGTCTCGTTTTGCGTGTCTGTGCGTGAGTGTATGTGTCCTTGTGATTGTGTTTTCCTGTGTGTTGTTTTATTTGTATTATTGTTTGTGTGTGCTTTTGTTTTGTTTTGCGTGTTTATCTGTGCGTCTGTTTGCCCGCGTTTCTATCTTGTTGCATGTTTATTTATGCATGTTTGTTATCTAGAGGCGACCGTGTGTCCGTGCTTGTTTGTCTGTGTTTGTGTGCATGTATGTGTGTCTGTTTTTGTGTCCAGGTATGGGTGTCTCAGTGTGTGAGAAAATGTGTGCGTGCCTGTCTATACGTGTATCTGTGCTTCGGGTGTGTGCGTGTGATTGTGCCTGTATTTCTTTGTGTATGTGTGTGTGTCTGAGTGTGCGCATGTTAGTATCTGCACCTGACGATGCACAAAGAGAGATGAGGGTAGAGAAGCGCGGATGGTAGTCAGGGCGGACTTGCGGGGCGGAACAGGTGAGGGTTGAGTGAGTTTGTTTCACACCAGTGATACTGATTGGTTGACAGTTCGTATCTGTTTCTAAAATCAGCCAATCCCCGTCGTGAGCAGTACCCTTAGTGTCTGAATAAGGGCAGTAATCCGTGGTCAGTTTTACTTTTTAAATCGTGGAACACAGTTTAAATCATTCCGTTGTGCTAATCGGACTGTACACCACATACCTGTGCTGCGTATAACCCTTCACTGAGCAATCATGGTTCAGTGCCTTCGCTGCAGTCCTCGTTTCTCGCTGTGAGAGAAACATTTCACCCTCTACCCTCGCCCTCTAACTTATTATTATTAATCAGAAATGAAAGAGCTTGCTCTGACTGGCTAGAATCGTGAAACAAAGGAAGGATGTCATCTGCCGTTTGTGTCATAGAATCCCAACAATGCAGAAAGAGGCCATTCGGCCTATCGAGTCTGCAGGGATACTTAGAATCGAACCAATCGCCCGCGCTGTAACCACACTAACCTTGCTCATCTATGGGAGAAAACCGGAACACCGAAGGAAGCCCACACAGAATATGAAAACTCCACACAGGTTACAATTCCCAAGGGCCGGAATTGAACCCGGGTCCCTGGCGCTGTGAGGCTGCAGTGCTACCCACTGTGCCACGGTATTATTTCTGTTGGTGTATGTTAATTAACTGAATATATGAAAACTATAATTGTTCTGTATTCTCTATGATCGGGGAGCTGATACATCACCTTGTGGGTGTTTAGCTCCCTTCTATAGCTTGAATAAATTGCGTTGGTGAACTGAAACTATTTGCGTGTCGTCTGGTCAGAGTAACACTGTCGGTGTGAAGATTGATATTCACAGCATCCATTCCGTGACAAATATACAACAGCAGAGGATACAGCAGAGATATTACTGTTAATAAATAATGTCACATTAATATTTCACAGACATGGATATCTGCATTGGCGAACCGTGGGCTTTCTGCACAATCAGTTCCGAGATGTGAGAGAACACTTTTAGAATTATTTAAGAAGCAGGCCCTCCTGTGGAAGTTCATCGCCTTCTACTCAACAGGGCGGATCCAAGAATAACCAATTTCGAATAAAACAATTTACACTCGGTGCGAATTTCAGATTCAATTTCACTGCTTGCCCCTCTCAAATCTGACGTCATGAATCGGAGAGCACAGAAACTGCGAGTTGATTGGATATATTTGGAAGAATAATGGATGGGTTGGTTATCCCCTAATGTCTGTCAAGAACTAGCCAATCCGCAAAGAGGCTGGATATGAAGTCAACCTCCATCCGGTTCTTGAGTGCAAACTTTCAGGTGGAAGAAGCCTCTTCAAACCCTCCATCATCTCTGTGTGAACATGTTCACTGTTACTTTTCCTTATCATTGCAGCTGCTGCTGTCTTAACTGGTAAGTTCGAATGCTATGTACTCTGCGTTTCACATCTATCTCATACTTTATTTTAAGAGGTCAGTACAGAGAACCACAGAAATATCCACACCTTGATTCTAAGTGCAGAAACAAAGATTTGGACCGACTGAACTTAACGCTGAAAACCATCTGGAAAGTAGACATTTCCCGCACTGCCCGCAGCTGACCCGATGTATCCTACGGAAGTTGTTCAAAGGGCTTTTTGTTGTTAGATCAAATCCCTCCTCCTTGAGTCACGTTCCGTGGGGAATGTCTTTCTGCTTAACACTTCTGATTTAATTCCCAGGTACGTGTTGGGAGTGAGGTATGGAGCGACATGTTTAATTTAATGCCACTCTGGTCCACTTACAGAGTATTGCCGAGGAGATTCGGTTTCACAGAGACACCAGCTGACACCATCATCAATGAAAGAGGTGACATGAAATTGTCTGTAATTTCACATCTCCAAGCAGCGACGTTCCTTACCTGTTCTGGTACCGTCAGTATCCCAGCTGCTCCTTGGAGTACTTGTTGCAGAGGAACAGATACAGCGAGAAAATGGAGGGCATTCCAGAGAACCGCTTTTCAGCGAAGCTCCATGAATCTGGTCGGACCGTCCCGCTGAAAGTCACTAAGGCACAACTGACTGACTCCGCGCTGAATTACTGAGCACTGAGACTCACAGAGACCTGCTGAACCTGTACAAAGCTGTCAAAATCGTTTATGTACATGACAACACCTCAACAATGTATAGTCAGAGGGGGTCGAAGATCTTCCACCAGCGTACCACCTTGCTTGTCGTTATACCTTACATTTAAATCTGTTAAGTGGATGTTGTCATCTGAATATAGCGCAGCAAAAACCACGTGACTGAGTCTATCAGTGGACGCCACTGACATAATCAGCCGACATTTCAATATTTTCCCACTTTATTCTTTTTTGTGATCTGACCTGTGTCCCGTTTCTTCCTGAGATTTGATACTTTAATTGCAGTGATGTACTGCATTGTGCAGTTAATATTTGCCCCTTATTCTGGCGATGCTAACGTGTAGGTCCTGAAGTTGCACCAAATAACACAAAGCGGTTGTTATTTTACTTAATTTTTCGCAGGCCGATGTCTCTCGGACCGGGTGCTTCAATCCCCCGCCAGAAAAGTGTCCAGAGAGGGGATCCGTGCGGCTAGAACTGCAGCTATGAGGTGTCAAGTTTTTACGCCATGCATTGGTAAAACAGAACCCGGCCATGACTGGAATGGATTATAAGGGCAGCATCGCCGGCGAACCCGTAACGGTCGATTTAAACTGAATACTGACACTGCCGACAAACCTCGGCGATTGCGTCTTGAAAACACAGAGAAACGCTGATGCCGCTGTTTATTACTGGCTGACTGAGCCGCACACTGATACACAACCCGGCATTCACTGTACAAAAACCTCTCTCCGAGTTACGTTTCCGGAGCAGCTGGAGCAATCTCTCAATAACACACGACAGGCCGGGAGGACCAATAGAGAACAGCCAACAGAACCTGCGGGAAGGGTGACTGCGGAGAATGTTACTGCAGTGGTTCTCCCTGTAACTGCCATTAGATAGGCGCTTTGATCAGAGATACTGACGGTCATAACACAGTATCAGAGTGAGGAACTAGGGAGTGCAGCGACTGCTGCGCAAAAAGCTGAACAGTGATCATTGTCCAAGTAACCGAGACTGTCCCACCATTGAGCGTTTATGTTATGCAGTTGTGTGCTGATTCAAAGAGTATTTCATAGAAACATGCATAAAAAGGAGAATCAGGAGGAGGCCAGTCAGCCCTTCGAGCCTCTTTCGCCATTCATTATGATCAAGGCTGATCATCAAGCTCAATATCCTGATCCCCCCCCCCCCCAATCCCTTGATCCCTTTAACCCGAAGAGCGACATCCAACTCTTTCAAGAAATTACACAACGTCCTGACCTCAATAATTTCTGTGGGAATGAATTCCACAGATTCACCACTCTCTGGTGAAGAAATGTATCCTCACCTCTGTCCTAAAATGTTTGTCCCTTATCCTCGAACTATGTCCCCGAGTTCTGGACCCTGGAGCTACCCTGTGTAGTCCTGTTCGAATTTCTGAAGTTACCATGAGATCCCGTCTCACTCTTCTGAACTCCAATGAATATAATCCTATTCGCCGTAGTTTCTCCTTATAAGACATTCCCGCCATCCCATAAGTCATCCTATTAAACCTACCCTGCTCTCCCTGGATAGCAAAAACATCCTTCGTCAGATAAGGGGACCAGAACAGCACACATTACTCCAGGTGTGGTCTCAGCAATGCTCTATACAGTTCCAACAAAACATCTCTATTCCTGTGGTCAAATCCTGTCGTTATTAAGGTTCTGGAAGGACAGACGGCAACATTGAACTGCGGTTACACAGTAAAATACAGTGGCAAGACGCTCTTCTGGTACATCCAGTACCACGGTGAATCTCCGAGATATTTACTGAGGATGTACGGCAAGGTGGCAGTGGGATCAGTTTCCAAAGTTCTCAGGACGATTTTCTGCTGATTTTCACCAAGGCAAGGAAACTGTTCCTTTAACAATCGCCGGGGACCCCTGTCTCTGACGCTGCCGTATAGCTCTGTGTGATGACCCCCGCACTGTTCAAAGGCGTAGACAGTCCATACAAGAACCGGCCAGAACACTCTTACCTCCACTCACTGAATCAGATCTGTGATCTGGATTGGTGAAATTGGTGCTTATGAACTACCTGCCTGCTGTATATGCGCGCTGACTTATCAGTGACTGATGCCCGAGGCACCATGTCTCCCTGAGTATCCTACTCTCATCAATTTACACCCGTTGCCAATAATATCTGATTTACTATTTTTGCTACCGAAACGATACCTTACATTATCCACATTATAGTTAATCTGTCATACATATGCCCCACTCACTCAGCCTGTCCAAATCCTGCTGAGCATCTCTGCGTCCTGCTCACAGCTCACTGTCCCATCCAACTTTGTGTCATCTGCAAATGTGGAGATAATGCATTTAGTTCCCTCGTCCAAATCATTAATAAATAATGTGATGAGTTGGGGTCCTAGCACAGATCCATGCGGTACCACACTAGTCACTCCCTGCCAATCAGACCCATTTATTCAACTTTTGGCTTCTTGTTTGCTCACCAGTTTTCTATCCATCTCAAAGCACGACACACTCCCAAGCACTTTAATTATTAACTGGTGTCTCTCCGCCGTCTCTCATCAAGGAGATGTCTGGACATTGACTGGTGTCTATCCATCCTCTCTCTCAAGGATACATCTGTACAATGTCTGGTGTCTCTCAGTCCTATCTCTCTCAAGGAGATATAATAATGATCTTCATTATTGCCACAAGGAGGCTTACCTTAACACTGCAATGAAGTTTCTGTGAAAAGCCTCTAATCGCCACACTCCGGCTCCTGTTCAGGGACACTGAGGGAGAATTCAGAATGTCCAATTCACCTAACAGCACGTCTTTCGGGACTTGTGGGAGGAAAGTGGAGCACCCAGAAGAAATCCACGCAGACATGGGGGGGGGGGCGTGCAGACTCCGCACAGACAGTGACCAAGTTGTGAATCGAGCGTGGGACCCTGACACTGTGAATCAACAGTGCTAACCACTGTGATGCCGTGCTGCCCATCTATGAACTTCCTGGTGTCTCTCAAGGACATATCGATACACTGACTGTTGTCTCTCTTAAGGAGCTATCTGTACAATGCCTGCTGTCTCTCAGTGCACTCTCTCAGGGAGATGTCCGTTTACTGACTGGCATCTCTTAGCCCACTCGCTCAAAGAGACATCGGTACACTGACTGTGTCTCTCAGTCCTCTATCTCAGGGAGGTATTTGTACACTGAACACTGTTCTTCCTCTCTCTGAGATATATCTATACACTGACGAGTGTCTCTCATTCTTCTCTTGCTCTCTGAAGTTACCAGTACAGTGGCTGTTCGTTGTCAGTCTCATTGCTTCCGGAAGATCTGTGTATATTGGGACACATGCTTCTTTCCATATTCTGAGTCCAAAATCAACGTAGTAACTGGGGTCAATTTATTCTTGCAACGCTGTTCCATGCATTGACTCTCACATGTTCTCGCTCACCAATTCCATCACGGCAAAGTCCTCATGAGAATTGTGGACGTGCAGAGTTGACAACTATTCACTGCGACAGCATTTGCTTTGGCAAGATCAAAATGCAAATGTAGCAAGTGAAAGAAAAGTATCTGTATATCTTCGTTCGCCATTTATCTGTCTCTCTGTTGCTCCTCTGTGTATTTCATGCTGTTTCTTTCTCCTTTAGTCTACATTCCTATTATCTGCTTACATATCATTAATCGCCATCCGACAATAGCTTCAGTCCAGGCAGAGAGGATTGAACCACTTCTCTCAGCGAGCTACTAAATCGTCCACCCTACAACCGCAGCCCTTCCACGTCCACTAGCACATGATCCATGTTAAACTATAATGGAGACTTGATCGAGAATTAATTTTCAGAGACAAGTGTGTAAATATTTCAACAGAAAAATTTGAATTAAAAAAAATATGAGATATATTGAATGCAGGCTGCAGATTAAGAATAAGTGAAAAAAATCCTTCAAGAGAGAACGACTCGCGTGTAATGGATAGAATGGCCTCGGTGTGTTCTGTATGATTTAAAAGTGATGACTAGATATTTTGAGTTAAAACCTGAAAAACCCATTTCCAGAATAGTGATTGTGTTTCAGATCGAGGTGCTTCAATTTATTGTCTACTATCTCTTCACCTGTGGGTCATATAGCACTATTGAATACAGAAGGGAGAGAGGTGAAAACATCTGGACACTCAACAGTAAAGTGTTCAGGACGTGGCCTCAGGATGGTTTCTTCAAATTCCCAAGTCGTCATTTCTAGAGCGGACATTGATTATGCGGCTATTTAGTATCTATCGACTATCATCCGATCCGTCCCTCTGTCTGTATCTATCTATCTATCTATCTATCTATCTATCTATCTATCTATCTATCTATCTATCTATCTATCTATCTATCTATCTATCTATCATCTATCTATCTATCTATCTATCTATCTATCTATCTATCTATCTATCTATCTATCTATCTATCTATCTATCTATCTCTCTATCTATCTATCCATCCATCATCCATCCATCCATCCATCTCCATCCATCCATCATCTCCATCCATCCATCCATCCATCTTTCCCATCCATCCATCCATCCATCCATCCATCCATCCATCCATCCATCCATCCATCCATCCATCCATCCTCCATCCATCCATCCATCCATCCATCCATCCATCCATCCATCTCCATCCATCTATCTATCTATCTATCTATCTATCTATCTATCTATCTATCTATCTATCTATCTATCTATCTCTATCTACTACTATCTATCTATCTATCTATCTATCATATCTATCTATCTATCTATCTATCTATCTATCTATCTACTATCTCTATCTATCTATCTATCTATCTATCTATCTATCTATCTATCTATCTATTCTATCTATCTATCTATCTATCCTATCTATCTATCTATTACTATCTAGTCTATTATCTATCTATCTATCTATCTATCTACTATCTATCTATCTATCTAATCTATCTATCTATCATCTATCTATCTATCTATCTATCTATCTTATCTATCTATCTATCTATCTAGCTATCTATCTATCTATCTATCTATCTATCTATCTTATCTATCTATCTATCTATCTATCTATCTATCTCTATCTATCTAGTCTATCATCTATCTATCTATCTGTCTATCATCTATCTATCCATCTATCTATCTATATACTATCTATCTATCTATCTATCCTATCTATCATCTATCTATCTATCATCGATCATCTATCTATCTATCTATCTATCTATCTATCTATCTATCTATCTATCTATCTATCTATCTATCTATCTATCTATCTATCTATCTATCTATCTATTATCTATCTATCTATCTATCTATCTATCTATCTATCTATCTATCTATCTATCTATCTATCTATCTATCTATCTATCTATCTATCTGTCTGTCTGTCTATCTATCTATCTATCTATCTATATATCTATTCGTCTGTCCGTCTGTCCATCTGTCTATATTTTAATTTCTAAGTAAAGTGAGCTGAAGCGAGAAAGAGACAGAATGACTGGTAATATGAGACAGCAAGTGAGGGAGGACGGAAAAGCATAATCATGGATGTGGTATGATTGGGGAAAGCCAGCTGTATTTATTCCTCAACAGTGATTCGTCAACAGCTGACGTCAGATCAGAGAGAGCAGCCAATCGCAGCACCGAGAAACGCCCCACAATTTCCCAATAACCCTGCCTCTGATCTGAGTTTCCGCTTTGATATGAGGCTAGAAGCAGCAACATATTTTAAACAATGCCGGTGTTTACTGTCCAATCAGGAACCATGTGCTCCCTGTGTGCTTTACTGATAATAATGGTCTTGCTGCCCTGTGAGTCTGATCTGAAATCCTCAGTGTGTGTTTCATGGGTTATATTTACGCCCAGATTTCTGACCCATTCTATATCTTGTTGCAGGAACCAGTGGCCAAGATTCAGTTTTCCCAAGACCCGCCAGTCTTAAAGCTTCTGGAAGGACAGACGGCAACATTGAACTGCAGTTACACAGTATAATACAGTAGCCAGATGCTCTCCTGGTACAACCAGTATTCCGAGGAATCTCCGAGATATTTACTGAGGAGGTACGGCAAAGGGCAGGTGGATCAGTCTCCAAAGTTCTCTGGGCGATTTTCTGCTGATTTTCACCAAGGCAAGGAAATTGTTCCTTTAACTATCGCCGGGGGCCCTGTCTCTGACGCTGCCGTATATCTCTGTGTGATGACCCCCGCACTGTTACAAAGGCGTAGACCGTCCATACAAGAATCGGCCAGACACTCTTACCTCCACTCACTGAATCAGATCTGTGATGTGGATGGTGAACTGGTGCTATCAACAAACTAATGAAGACCAACTCGCCCCAAATGATCTCTTTCGGCGAGGCCGAAAGTGTGTCATTCTCTGCAAATCCCTCTTTGTATGACTTATCCGGATCTGCAAACAGCTTTCAGAATGGGAGACTGGCACTGATAACAGGACACTAACTATTATCTATCCGTCCAGTCTCATCGATTAGCTCTGTTAAAGGACAGACATTCGGTCTAACCCCACTTATTATTATTCACTACCTCATTGAGTAGTCGTTAGCTGAATTTCTTCACCGTGTTTAGCGCAGCTGCCTCACAGCGCCATGGACCCGGGTTCAATTCCGGCCTCGGTGTGAAGTTTGCACTTTCTCCCCGTGCCTGCCTGGGTTTCCTCCTACCGGGTGCTCCGGCTGCCTCTCACAGTCCAAAGATATCGCACGGTCGGCGGATTGGCCATGCTAAATTGCCCCTTAGTGGCCAAAAGGTTAGGTTACGGGGATAGAGTTGGGGGGGGGGGGAGGTTGACACTAGGTGAGATGCTCTTTCGGAGGGTACGTGCTTTCTCGATGGGCTGAATGGCCTCCTTCTGCGCTGAAGGAATTTAATGATTCTATGACAGTCTCAATAGATTCGTGAACGTAAGGGACATGAGGGATTTGGGAACAGTGCTCGATGGTGTATGTAAGAAAGATCAACCATGAGCTTTTTGAATGATGGAGCGTCTTCGAAGGCCCATGTGATCCACTTTAGCTGTTATTCATGCGTAGGCTCTGAAATGTTTCGATCCATTTCGGTGTTGTGAGAACAGCTTCAAGTGGTTTAACAAAGCTTTGACAAAGAGTCATCCAGACTCGAAACGTTCGCTCCCTTTTCTCTGGACGAATGTGAATTGTGGCAGAAAACATCAAAATTGGTGATGTGGTAAATAGCAAGGAGGGAACTAGATTACCGGAGGATATCGGCAGGTTGGTCAGATGGTCATATTAGCAAATTGAATTTCAATTCAAGAAGCTTGACACTATCCAGGACAAAGCACCCCGCTTGATAGCTCCCCCTTCCACAAACATTCAAACCTACCACCACCTACAAACAGTGGCAGCAATATGTACCATCTACAAAATGCACCAGCAAGGTTCCTTGGACAGAAATTTTCAATCCTACGACCACTGCCGTCTAGAAGGACAAGAGCAACAGATAGCTGAGAACCCCACCACCTGCAGGGTCCTGTCTAATTTACTCACCGCCCTGGCTTGGAAATCTATCGCCGTTTCTTCCCTTTCGCTGGGGAAACATGCTGGAACTCCATCCGTAACAGCACAGTGGGTGTACCGACACCTCAGGGACTACAGCGGTTCAAGAAGTCAGCTCATCGCCACTGTCTGAGGGGCTGCTAGGGATGGGGAATACATGGTGCCCTAACCATCGACGCCAATATCCCATTAATGAATTAAAAATGCTGTATATCATATTAATTTTCTGAAATTATTGCATATCTACATATGGTTCTCAAACACTTTTGACAGTGCAGATGCATCACAGCCTCCCGAGTCAGCGGTTGTGACCGAGGGAGCTACAACATCGTTGACATGTTCCACTACAGTAAAGAGAAATAACCGGCAATGGTACAGACAACACCCTGACTGAAAACGTCAGCACCTGGCGAGGGGTATCAGCAATCAGGACAGGATCACAACTCAGTTCATTTTAGCTGAGAGAAGCACAGCGACCTGGATGTTAGTGAGACTCCGTGACAGACACTGCCGCATATGTCTGTACAGCGGAGACACAATGCAGGAAATAAAGCCTTACAGAAAGTCAATGGAGGGGATCTACAGTTTGCAGCCTGTCCCCCAGTCGGCCAATCAGTGAATTCTTTCCCGATCTGGCTGGTTTAGCACAGGGCTAAATCGCTGGCTTTGAAAGCAGACCAAGGCAGGCTAGCAGCGCGGTTCAATTCCCGTACCAGCCTCCCCGAACAGGCGCCGAAATGTGGCGACTAGGGGCTTTTCACAGTAACTTCATTGAAGCCTACTCGTGACAATAAGCGATTTTCAAATTTCATTTCATAATAACAGACGACGTTTACATTTCCGTTATTCTTCTGTCCGAGCATCCATCAGACACAATCTGCGGTATTTTCGGATAATGGTCGTGATGTTACCTGAGTCAGTGTTTTCCGAATAATTATCTATTTCATAGTGCATTTTCAACCTCATTCTGTGTTTTCTTACAGCAATGACTGACACAGACCCACGCCCCCCCTGGGTCGATTTGAGTTAACTGTCTGGAAGAACAGCCCGGACTGCACAGTTAGACTCATTCCATATCTGTTGGTTGATTTCGACCTCCGTTGGTGCATAAATATTCGGGGTAAGCTCCCTGATATTTACTGAAATGTGTAACTGGGGGCAGAGCGCTAGGTCCCAGGAATCCCGCGGCCGGATCGCTCTTGAATTGGACAAGGGCAATGAGGCATCACAATTCATTATCCGAGAAGTAAGTACTCGCTGAGGTTTTTGTACGAGCTCTTGGCTTTTATTTGACGCTGTGCCTCTCTGCACAGTAATAGACCGCTTCGTCCTCCACACTGAGGCTGCTCATATTGAGGTAACCAGACTTTGTAGACTCGTCAGCAGCTGCCAGATATCGTCCAGAGATTTCATCTGTTTTCAGTGTTACCACATTGCTAATCATCCATTTTGGAGGCTGTGTCTGTTTCTGTAGATACCATTGCATGGTGAATATAAGCTGCTCTGTATATTCACAGTCTAACTGCGCCGAACCTCCTTCTGACACAGTTAAGGAAACCGGAGATTGAGTTACGCGAACTGCACACAATCCACCTGTGAAAGTGAATGAATATAAGAGCACCATGTTAAAGAGAATCAATCGAGACTTGTGTCTATCAGCATGTGTGTATAAATTCCCATTTAACAAGCCCTCCACCATATATATCGACAGGTAATTTGGACGTTCTGAATTATCCGTCAATGTGCAGTTCCTCGTTAGTATAGTGGTTAGTATCCCCGCCTGTCACGCGGGTGACCGGGGTTCAATTCCCCGACGGGGAGTTTGTACCTCCACTGCAAAAAGACAGCAATCCTTTTGTGGGCAGCACGGTAGCATGGTGATTAGCATAAATGCTTCACAGCTCCAGGGTCCCAGATTCGATTCCCGGCTGGGTCACTGTCTGTGCGGAGTCTGCACGTCATCCTCGTGTGTGCGTGGCTTTCCTCCGGGTGCTCCGGTTTCCTCCCACAGTCCACAGTCCAAAGATGTGCAGGTTAGGTGGATTGGCCATGCTAAATTGCCCGTAGTGTCCTAAAAAGTGAGGTTAAGGGGGGTTTGTTGGGTTACGGGTATAGGGTGGGTTTGAGTAGGGTTATTGGGTTACGTGGATAGGGTGGAAGTGAGGGTTAATGTGGGTTGGTGCAGACTCGATGCTCGGCACAACATCGAGGGCCGAAGGGCCTGTTCTGTGCTGTACTGTTCTATGTGCCCGAGCAGGTGCCGGGGTGTGGCGACTAGAGGCTTTTCACATTAACTTCATTGCAGTGTTAATGTAAGCCTACTTTGTGACCATAAAGATTACTAATAAAGTCGCCATCGTCCCAGATTGTCATAGGTTACACTCAGGGAGAGCCGAATGGTGGCTATTTAACACGAGGATCACCACACCTCCGTGAAGGGACAGTTGAGAAGGCAGGTTCCTCATGAATAACCTCAGCCGGTATGGGAATTAATCCTGCGCTATTGGTCTTTCTCTTGCACAACGAACGAGCTTTCCAACCAACTGAACTAAACCGGCGCCAGTATAGATCTTCTCCCCAACTATCATCAAATACTCTTACATCAATCTGCTAAATTACCCTGGTGAGCATAACCCTGTACTTACGATGCAACAGCGCCGTCAGTATTACCAGAAACATGTCTGACCGAATCTCTCTGAGTGAACGGGAATGAAATGAGTCAGAGATTGAGAAGGAGAGAGGGGGACCCGGACTCTTTATAGCTCATTGTTCCACCCGTACACTGCAGGAGGCCAGACCCATTGTGACCTCACTCAGGATACCATCCCTATTGGCGTTGACGTGGCCATACGTGACTTTCTGATGATCATATTGCAATTTCACTACCCCTGCTGGAGGATTCAGATCAATCCGGACTTGAATGAGGCCATTGGATGGATTTGGTGCCAATTAATTTACATTTCAAGAGAAGAATGTCAAATACTTTCTCCTAGAAATCAAAATTGGAGCTTGTGAGTCACAATCTTTAATCATATTGAGGTTTGTGCTTCAAAATATAAATGATGTTTACACAGGGGTAAAACTAGTATTTCGAAACAAATTAGAAGACATGCGAGAAGGTGTGGAGGAGATACGCCAGAATTGTATCAGGAATGGGAGACTTCACAAAGGAGAACTGTGAAGAGAAAGTGAGATTGTTTTTCTTATATCAAATCAATTAAGGGAAAGACTTACTCAGGGATCGCTGTGGGACTGTTTCCACTAAAATCATAGCCCAAGCATCTCGAATGAAAATGAAGATCGCTTATTGTCACAAGTAGGCTTCAAATGAAGTTACTGTGAAAATCCCCTAGTCACCACATTCTAGCGCCTGTTCGGGAAGGCTGGTATGGGAATTGAACCCGCACGGCTGGCCTGCCTCGGTCTGCTTTAAAAGTCAGCTACTTACCCCTGTGCCAAACCAGCCCCTAATTATTAGGAAAAAGACCGAGAGATAGAACAGTACAGCACAGAACAGGCCCTTCGGCCCTCGATGTTGTGCCGAGCCATGATCACCCTACTCAAACCCACGTATCCACCCTATACCCGTAACCCAACAACCCCCCCCCCCCCTTACTTTTATTAGGACACTACGGGCAATTTAGCACCCGCACATCTTTGGACTGTGGGAGGAAACCGGAGCATTCGGAGGAAACCCACGCAGACACGGGGAGGACGTGCAGACTCCACACAGACAGTGACCCAGCCGGGAATCGAACCTGGGACCCTGGAGCTGTGAAGCATTTATGCTAACCACCATGCTGCTGCCCCTCAGATGTTAGATTTCCTGATTCAAATGAGATGTGTTCAAATCTAGGATTGACTGCCATAAAAGGCTGGCAGGAATACATTTGCATGTAACTTTGAAAAGGGAATTGTTTATATCTTGGAAAGGGGGAATGGCGGGCTATGTGAAAAATGCGGGTGGGGTTAGGCTGAAAGACGAATTGGATAAATACCTCATACGGTACAGGAGGGATAGGCCGAAGGGCCTCATTCAACTTTCGAACTTCCTGTTATTTGTATTCCTTCATCCTTTTACTGTACATTTCTTTGCAGCCATTTGAACAGTGAATAGGGGCAAGATTGTCTCAGACGTCTGGAGATACAACTGTCGCTATTTCCGCTCCGTCAGTCCCGAGTGCAGCTGCGAGTCACCACACACTGCACTCAATATTGAGTCTGCGGCCTCCCCGCCCATAGCTTCCGTTTGCTGCTCTGACCCGATTGCGATATTGGCTACTCCGTTCCCCTCACTGGATCAGAAATGCAGGGGGATGGGAGCTGTATTTCTGTCTCTGGCAGAGGATTTCTCTCTCTGCACAGTTACAGTCTCAGGAAGGACCATGAGGTACCGTCTCGCTCTGATCTTCATCGCTATATCATTTTTCAGTAAGTCCCAGTAACACTTCAGAACCCGCACGGCTCATTGCTCTAACCCAGAGGTTATTATTGACAAAATAATAATAATGCTGCTGATGATGTTTAAGTAGGTAAATATGAGACTGATACTGTTGTTGTTTTCCCTCTATTTAATGTCAGAATGGAGTCTTCAAGACACAGTGGAGCAGTCGGCTGCCAAAATAACGGTTGAAGAGGGAAGTAATATCACACTAACCTGCACTTTGAAAACAAGCGATTCTGATCCGTTTGCGTACTGGTACAGTCAGATCGCCGAGCACCCTCCGTATTATCTGCTTCATGTTCTGGGAGGGAAACTATTCAGACACATCTTCATCAGTGATCGCTTTTCAGCTTTTTCGATAAAACTGCCAAGATTGCCAAGCTAATGATTGGCAACACGGTCACCCTGATCTCTGGCAGTGCATTATATTTATCCGCCCTGCAGCCCACAGTGCTGCTGATATACTGGATCCCTAACAACAACCGCACATTGACATTTACAGTTGATGCTCAGCAGAGGGCGCTCACATACCGAGTACAAGACACATGCCGAGTATAAGACACAGCCTGCACAGTGAGGGTCATAGTGAGGGACCATCGTAAAATAGCAACAAAGCACAGCCCTCTATAAGTCCAGCGAATAACCACTTCCGCAGTAATATAATTCACAGCCTTCCGGACTAACTTTGAGTTCAGCAATTTCAGACTGTGAACTGTCTCCTCCACCTTCACATCATTTTTATTTTCATCAGTTTATTTTCATATGTTTCATCGATCCACTTTTACCTGACAATTGTCTCGCCTCCCCACCCTACGTCACGAGGGCCATCTCTACCCTTGATGTCCTTTACACACTGCTTACCCCTGTTATCCCATTGACACATTCTGATCACTTAATGTGCCACTAACGGCACCTGTAGCCATTAAAACCACCATTTACATGCCATTTGACTTTCTGTCCCTGATATATTTATTAATCTCCACCTGTCGCTTCAGCTCCATCATACCCACGCTCCAAGCCCCTCCATCACAACAATATAATTCTGACCCAATTTTCAGTTGTCTCCAGCTTTGACAGAATCACCCAGACTCGAAAGGTCGCTCCATTCTCCCTCCACAGAGGCTGTCAGACCTGCCGAGATTTTCCATCATTTTCTGTTTTCGTACCCGCAGTAATATTACTGTGCGATTTACACGAACAAAAATGAACAAAACATTACCAATCGTTCTATGGTGCTTTTATTCATCCCCCTCCCCTTAATGCCTTCCCATGACTGCATGATTTTTCTCGCAAATAGTCTCCACCAGTTCCCCAGAAGTTAATACGATTTCTTCTTCCATCTTTAATTTGAACTTTTCAGATAATGGATAGTTAGGTGAATTGGACATTCGGAATTCTCCCTCAGTGTACCCGAACATGCGCCGGAATGTGGCGACTAGTGGCCACATTTCACAGTAACTTAATTGCAGTGTAAGCCTACTTGAAACAATAAAGGTTATTATTAAGATGATTATTCTAGTTCTTTGAACATTAGCTCAGAACTATTCCATCGCAGCTGACCATAGATTCATCCCCAGTTTTCTCCGAGGTCAGTAATACAGATTGCATTCAATATTGGATAATTCACTAATCCTGACACGCCTCTGTTGACCCCGCATTCCTCCATACGGAATCAATGTGAAAGGACCACAGCTCTTACAGAGGGGCCGGGATAATTATATAATGTTCGGTGGGAACGTTCTTATTAATTTAAGCTATTTATATATCAAAGCTCTGTATGAGATCTTTGCCTGATGTTGCCCTGACTACAGCATATGATACTGTCTTGCCTGCACGTTCTTAATGGACAGGGTACTCCCTTAGTTCAATGCTTGGCATTGTTGGATCAGCGGTTCACTGGAATAGGGTTCGATAGTTTTGCTATATCAGTGGCTACCCGGACTGCAGAGTTACACATAGAGCCGTCACGTGGAACGATCTCACTGATCATTGTTTCACTTTTAAATCAATATTTTCTTCCCAGTCTAAATCCAGTCAGTCCATTTCTCCTGCTATCTAGTTGCTTTCATGTTGATGATGATGCTGCTGGTGAAATAATGATTATTACTAACATTTGTGTTAGTACAGGAGTATGCAGAATATGATTGTTTTCGCTGGAGTTCAGAAGAATGAGGGAGACCTCAGATAAACTTGTAAATTTCGAACAGGACTGGACAGGGTAGTTGCAGGAAGGATATTACCGATATTGGATGTGTCCAGAACCAGGAGTCACAGTCTGAGGATGTGGGGCAGTCAATTCTGGACAGAGGCGAGGAGACATTTCTTCACCCAGAGAGTGATCAGCTTGTGGGATTTATTACCACAGGAAGAAGTTGAGGCCCAAACTTTGTATGTTTTCAAAAACAGTTCTATACAGGATTTAGGGCATAGGGGGTCAAAGTATATGGGGCTATGCGGGATTAGGCTCTCGAGCTTGATGACTCATAATGATTGGTGCGGCAGGTAACAATGGCCTCCTCCTCCCCAAATGTTCTATTTTTCCATATCACATTAGAGCCAACAAGACACATTGGAATGATGGGCTGCTAAAATGACGTTGGAAAAGGAAAGAAATATCAACCTAAACTGCATCTTAAATCAAATTCTTCTAATTGTTCTGCGTTCTTTTAGAGTGAACACCCCTGCCATTGGCGGCAAGGTAGCTCAATGGTTGGCACTGTTTCTTCACAGCTCCAGGCTCCCAGGTTCGATTCCCGGCTTGGGTCACTGTGCGGGTCTGCACCTTCTCCCCGTGTCTGTGTGGGTTTCCTCCGGGTGCTCTTGGTTTCCTCCCACAGTCCAAAGATGTGCAGGTTAGGTGGATTGGCCAGGCGAAATTGCCCCTATGGTCAAAAAGGGATGGGTCTGATGGATTACGGGGATAGGGTGGATGTGTGGGCTTGGGTAGGGTGCTCTTTCCAACGGCCGGTGCAGGCCTCCTTCTGCAGAGTAAGTTATGTGATTTCATGATTCAATAACACCCTCCAGGGTATATGCGTTATATCTATTGGGGGAGAACCAACTGGAACCCCGATTTCACTGATCGATTCTCTTCTGTATTTCGCAAAACAAACAAAATCACAGAGCTGATATCTGGCATTGCCGTGTATTTCCGTGCCATGAGTCCCGGACAAACCCCACAGTGACAATTCCAGTTACTGGGCAGCAGTGGGCGTCGCACACTGGTAAACAGAAGCAATAATTCAATCTGCGGCGTGAGAGCTAGAGGAGTCTTTCTCGAACCGCAATAAACACAAAACGCAACAATAGCTGTCGAGGTTCACTCGCAGAATTATAACACTTGATATTTGAATTCGCAATATATTAAAAATAATCTTCACAAATGCAGCTGTGGAACCTTAATTGTTTCTCTGTATTTCAATTTATTTCCCCCTATTGTCCGTCCCCGTCGCCAGTTTCCACGTTTCACCCACAATCGTTTTACTTTCCTTCTTCCAAAACGTAGGTTAACGATTTAAAATCCAATTTTATGCCCGGCATATTTATTCAGACCGGCAAGAATCCAGCATGCCACACACCGAAACAATCAAGTCCAACGGACAAGTAACCACGGATTCTCGCCTCTTCTGTCCGCCAACATCAGAACATTTATCCGATGTCCACCAGAGGGCGTCAGATCACAATATCACTCATGGATCACAGCACCTACACGCAAGCTCATTGCGACCCCATGCATTTTGAAACAAACGTAGGTTGAATGGTTGAACTCAACTTACCTCAATGGTTTGAAAACATTAGGGAGGGCAATACTCATCACAGAAACATTTGCATATCTAAGGATTTGAGCCTGATATTGGTGAAAGCGCAGAGAGAGCGAGAGAAGGTTTGTCTGATGTGGAAAAGGATGTGAGAATAAAACTGTAAACCCACTTTGAGACGGGGTTCCTGAATTATTTCACTCTTGGGCACCATCTCTATTTCTACTAAGATTGGACGTGGCACTGAAAGGTCTTCCTGGGCCGCTTCGATTAATTTAAATTAAGGAGAACTTGCTTTATACGTCGAACGAATGGGAAAATGCTGGAAAATCCCAGCAAGTCTGGCAGCATCTGTAGGGAGAGAAAAGAGCTAACGTTTCGAGTCCAATGGCTCTTTGTCAAAGTTTCCAGCATCCGCAGTAATTTGCTTTTCTCTTGCTTTGTACGTCCCATAGACGCTGTGAACCAGCTCTTTGGTCTTTGCTCCCGTGGTTCGAACAGAGCAATGTAGAATTTCTGACAAGCGCTGACGGTATTCACTCATAAAGCTAATCCAAAATCTGAGGGCCATGGCTCAGTGAATAAAGGATAACGAAACAGATTTAAACTAATCATTTTAAACAGAAGGAGCAATTGAACGACATCCTGCCTACATTAGTTGGAAACGTTTATTCTTTAAGAATGTTCAGTTGCTTGTGCAGTGACAATTCGTGCCGTTGCTCTAAAGTGAAAGACAAGCGTATGTTCACACACATTTCTTCTTTCGGGGATATTAGCAAAGGATTCCAGAGCAAATATGAAGCCGTTGAACCGCTCTCCTTCCGGAGGCAACAGGTCCTCGTGTTGGACTTGAATAAGGAGTTTCTCGAGACGCTGCCGTTGCGTCATAGGACCGACTGCTGGGTCGTCTGCCAAGCCAAAAATATATATAAACATGGTGAACTAATTGGCTCAGTGATTCATGAGAGAAACCTCACTCTAGTCACGGCTGGTGGAGTAACTAACTGTCAGAAACCGAGTGATCCCGAGGAAACCAAAGCCAGGAATAATCCCGTGTTTGACTGTTGCAGGAAACAGAAAAGAGGAGGAAGTGGCGTAGTGGTATTGTCACAGGGTCATAGAATGTACAGTGCAAAAAGAGGCCATTCGGCCCATCGATTCTGCAGCTGCCCTTGGAAGGAGTATATATTGAAGCCCAAAACTCCAATGTAACTCCACCTAACCTTTTGGATACTTAAGGGGCAATTTAGCATAGCGAATCCACCTAACCTGCACATCTTTGCACTTTGGGAGGAAACCGGTGCACCCGGAGGAAACCCACGCACACACGGGGAGACAGTGACCCAAGCCGGGAATGGAACCTGGTCCCCAGGGGCTGCGAGGCAGCAGTGCTATCCGCTATGCCACCGTGCCGCCCCGTGTCGCCGGGCTGGTAATCCAGGGACCAGAGTCATTCTTTGATGACCCGAGTTCGAATCCCGGCACGGCAGATTAAGATGACCATGAAACCATTGTCAATTGTCGTAAAAATTTGTCTGATTCTCAAACATCCTTTATGGACGATATTTGGTGTCCTTACCTGGTCTGGCCTACATATACCTCCAGACCCACAGCAATGTGATTGACTCTTAAATGCCCTCAGGGGTGGGCAATAAATGCTGGTGCAGCCACCGGCTGCCACATCCCACGAACGAATCAAAATAAACACTGGTTTCATTTTCACCATCCATTATGTAAAGCGGACTTCTACCCACTAAAATCCACTGTATTTCTGTCATCACTGGCAGATAGAGCATCACCCCGCCGGTTCACTCTGCCATTGGGGACATCAGGAAGTGAGGTAAGAGCAGCCTGAGATAGGGCACCAGATAGTTGAGGGCGGGCTTTGGGTAGAAGACGTTAAACATCCAAATTCCTTTTTTCAGAGCTGACAGCGACAATGCGACTACTCAGCATCTGGGTTGTGTGCGGAGCGCTTCTAACAGGTAATTGTGGACCAAACACATTTCATATATTCTCTCATTTTTTACATATGGCTTAAAATGGATTTACAACAGTCCTGGGTCCGATCGTTTCTTCTGTTTGACCTTGTTTTATTTTTCAGATCTGAGTCATGGAGATTCTGTCACCCAGCCGCTGTCCTCGGATGTTAAGACAGAAGGAGAAGAGTTGACTCTTACCTGTAGATATGATACCACAGCGGGCTATTACACTTTATACTGGTACCAGCAGCGTGCAGACTCCCATCCTGAGTTTATATTGTGGAAAGACTCCGGGAGTGCTGAAGATAAAGCAGATTTTGCTAAAAGTCGTTTCTCTGCCGAGCTCCAGACATCGAATAAATTCACCAGTTTAACCATCTCAGGTCTGCAGCTGGCTGACGCTGCCGTTTATTACTGCGCTCTGAGACTCACAGTGATAGGAAACAGGCTCTGCCCTGTACAAAAACTATCTTTCACTGCAGACAGCAGCCCCTTTCTGACGCGGTTGTTAGGTTGACGCAGCCACAAGGTTAAACGAGAGGAAACCAAACCAACCGCCAATCAAACTGTTCCCAGGAGCGGCTGAAAACCCAAACTGCAGAATTGAAGATGACAGACAGATCATCAGACAATCACATGGGAATTCGCCCTGGCTTTAATCATATGCTGCCGCGCATCCGGATTCTCCCGCCTCTCTTCCCTGTGACTCTGTGAGGCCAGTTGGTGGCGATCTGGGACATGAGTTGAAAGGAAAACACGCAGGGCGCCGCTACAGCCAGTATCATACTAATCCTGGTCTGTAAATTATCATCAGGAAACCCTGGATTCTTCACGGCAACAGAAACCATACCAGCGCTAAGGAAATATTCTGAAGCTCAATAGACAATGGGGCCACACTATCCTGGGGTCACTATCGTGCGACTTCTGCTCATTGTGTATACACTGTCTCTGACGCAGGAACACACTCCGTTTAAATAAAATATGTGAACCGACCGGGGCCAAAGGCTACAGGAAACTGAGAGGGGAGCCCGGGATAGGCTTGTTCAATGTTATAAACAGGCACGGAAAAAGGCAAAAGGAAAAAAGCAGTAAATTCAAGTGATCCAACAGCTAATGCAGATTGATTTCAATATAGCGCGGTGTTGAAATCAACTAACACAATTGAGCCAGTGTTCCTGATCTTTCCTTGTTGAGTGATGCATTTTGTTGAGAACATCGCTGTGACTCTCAGTAACAGTCAGAATTTCTGCTTCGTTTTAGGCGCGTGAGAGACTGTCTGGAACTTTCAATGTGCGGATTCTGAACCGGAAGCATATTCGGGACCGTTGACTCGATTTCTTTGCATCGGTCCAGAATCTGACTCTTTCATAAGTCGGCCTGTCCTTCCAGTAAACATCTTTCCCGTGTAAAATGCATGGAAATGACAACAAATAATTCAGCGATTGGGCAAGTTCAACAAACAGGATCCCTAAATGGGGCTGTTCTCCCTCTGACACGCCTCACCGGCCCTGTTTTATTGGAAAGATTGTAGCCGTTTTTCACTGCATGTCATTGGTTGGATCAGCAGTTCAATGGGGAGACGATCTATATTTCGCACCTCGGAGAGCATGTCCTTGGACAGCAGAGTTCACAGAATCATAGAAAAATAATGTGCAGAAAAGGCGCTTAGGCCCATCGAGTCCGCACCGCCTCATTAAAGGCATCTGATCTGCCAATCCAAATCCCATTTGCCAGCACTTGGCCCATAGCCTCGAGTGTTAAGACATGCGAAGTGCTCATGAAGGTACGTTTTAAAGGATGTGAGGCTACCCCCTCCCCTCTTCAACCCTCTGGGGGAAAAAAAGCTGTTCCTCAAGTCCCCCTGAACCTCCCGCCCCTCACTTTGAACGTGTGTCCCGGCGTAACCGAACATTCACCCAAGGGGAACAGCTGTTCCCTGTCCACCTTGTCCATGCCCCTCAGAATCTTGTACACCTCGATATGCCCCCCCCCCCCCCCTCAGACTCCAGTAAAAACAACCCAAGTCTATCCAACCGCACTTCAGAACTTAAATGTTCCACCCAGGCAACATCCTGGTGACTCGCCTCTGCACCCCTTCCAGTGCAACCACATCCTTCCTATAACGTGGTGACCAGAAATACACAGAGTACTCCATCTATGGCCTCATCAAGATTCTATATAACTCCAACATTACATCCTTGCTTTTGTAATCTGTGGCATGATTGATAAAGGCAAGTGTACCATGTGCCTTTTTCACCACCCTATTAACCTGTCCCCTTGCCTTCAGAGATCTATTTACAAACATGTCAAGGTTTATTTATCTCAGGATTTTTCAGTGTGGCGCCATTCATTGAATATTTCCTTGTCAAATTGCTTCTTCCAAAGTGTAACATCTCTCACTTTTCAGGAATAAATTCCACTTGCCACTTTCTTCCCATTTGACCATCCCGCCTATATCTTCCTGTAACCCATCACGCTGAGCCTCACTGTTAACCACCCGGCCTATCTTTGTGTCATCCGCAAACTTACTGACACTATCCCCCACATAGTCATCTAAGTTATTTAGAGAAATCATCGCCTGTCTCCATTTTTTAAACTCATTATTCTTTGTCATTCCTTGATAATCTGTGAATTAATAATGTAAAATCTTTCCTTCTTCTCTGAATATCAAGCCAGGCGCGTTCAATCTGAACAGCGTATAACTAGCAACTGTGACATCAGATCATTGATGGTCATATGACTCCAGAGGCGCATAAATCTCGTTGACTCTACGCTTCCCTCGATAGGGGCTTTTCACAGTAACTTCATTTGAAGCCTACTTGTGACAATAAGCGATATCCATTTCATTTCAATATTCTAGCAAGCCATTCAGGTGACGGGCTAGTTAGAGATGGACATCAAATACTGTCCTTACTACCAATGCCGAAACGAAAAATAAAAATTAAGCAATTTTTAGTTCACAAAAAATAATATCTGAGCTTCAGGAGTTAGGAAGACGATAGGTCTTTATAAGTGGGTTGGAATTCCTGACAAACAAAGATAGAGACATAGAAACATAGTAAACAGGAAAAGGAGGAGATCATTCCGCCCTTCGACCCTGTTCCTGCAATCATTATGATCGTGGCTCAACACCCAATTCAGTATCCTGTTCCTTACTCCGCCAATATAATTTGAGCCCCGTCGCCGAGTGCCATATCTAACTGCTTCTTGAAAACATGTTAGTATTCAACTCATTTGTGTGGTAAATAATTCTACAGGGTGACCACGCTCTGGGTGAAAATATTTCTCATAATGTCTGTCCTAAGTGTTCTACCCGTATCCACAGACTGTACCCCCTGGTTCTGTACACCATCGGGAACATCCGTTTTGCATCTAGCCTGTCTAGTCATTTTAGAATTTTATTAGTTTCTATGAGACCCCCCCCCCCCTCATTCTTTTGAATTGCAGAGAATACAATCCTAACCAACTCATTCTCTCTAAATACATCAGACCTATCATCCAATGTATCAGTCTGGTAATCTTTCTCTGCACACCCCCTTGAGCAAGAACATCCTTCCTCAGATTTAAAAAAAAACAACGACAGACAATAGTTCAGGTGTGGCCTCACCAAGACCCTGTATAATTGCCTGCTTCAATTCTCCAATCCTCTCGCGATGAAGATCGACGTACAACTTGACTACTTTACCGCTTAGTGTACCTAGAATTCATAGAATTTATAGTGTAGAAGCAGGCCATTCGTCCCATCGAGTCTGCACCGGCTCTTGTAAAGAGCACCCTACCCAAGGTCCACGCCTCCACCCTAATCCCATAATCCAGTAACCCCACCCAGCACTAAAGGCAACTTTGGACACTATGGGCAATTTATCATGGCCAATCCACTTAACCTGCACATATTTGGACTGTGGGAGGGAACCGGGGCACCCGGAGGAAACCCACGCACATCAAGGGGAGAATGTGGAGACTCCGCACAGGCAGTGACTCAAGCCGGGAATCGAACATGGGACCCTGGAACTGTGAAGCAATTGTGCTATCCACAATGCTACCGTGCTGCCCCTTTCGACCTGCATGCATACCACCAGCACCTGGTGTACGAGTGCATCCGCCTCTCATAACTTCAGTCCATTCAGATAATAATCTGCCCTCCCGTTTTTGGTACCAAAGTGGTTAACCTCGCATTTGTCCAAATTATACAGCATCTGTCATTCATTTGCCAACTCATTCAACTAGAATCACACTAATGGGTCTCTCCATCCTCCTGATAGCTCATCCTTCCACCCAACATGTTTCATATCCAAATATGGAGATATAACATTTCGTTCCCTCATCTAAATCATTAATACATTACGAATAGCTGAGATCCTCGCACCGATCCTCGCAGAATCCCACAAGTCACTGCATACCATTTGGAAAGAGCCGTTAATTCCGACTATTTGTTTCCTATCTGCCAATCAGTTATGTATCCATATCAAAACACGACCCCTAATCCCTTTCGATTGGTAATGACATTACCAGTCGAAGGGCAGCACGGTAGCATTGTGGATAGCACAATTAGGGTGCTGTTTCCAAGAGCCGGTGCAGACTCGATGGGCCGAGTGGCCTCCTTCTGCACTGTAAATTCTATGATAATCTATGACATCATGATGTAAATAGGTGAACTACGATACTGCTTCATTCTCCGTCTGTCAGTTGCTTTGCAGTTTAGGGAATAGTCTACTAGAGCAGGAATACGGATACCTGGTGAATTCAATTGCTTTATATGTACAAGGCTCACTGCAGAAACTCACGAAAGTTCGTTGGGTAGCACTTTGCAAACCCAGAGCCACTACCAGCGGTAGGTTCAATAGCAACACGTGCCTGGGAGTACCACTCTGTGGAATTTCACCCCATCCCCCAAGTCACCCACCACCCTGACTTGGAAATATATCGGATGTTCCTTCGCTGTCGTTGGGTCAAAACACTGGAAATGCCCCCCCCCCCCCCCCCCCCCCCCCCCCCCCGTCAGCACTGTGGGTGTACACATACCTCAGGGACTGAACATGAAATGAAATGAAAATCGCTTATTGTCACGAGTAGGCTTCAATGAAGTTACTGTGAAAAGCCCCTAGTCGCCACATTCCGGCGCCTGTCCGGGGAGGCTGGTACACGAATCGAACCGTGCTGCTGGTCTGCCTTGGTCTGCTTTAAAATCCAGCGATTTAGCCCAGTGAGCTAAACCAACCCCAGCAGCAGTTCAAGAAGGCAGTTCACCACCACCTTCTGAAAAGGAACTATTTGTATGGCCACATCTGGAGTATTGTGAGCCGTTTTGGTGTCCTGATCTGAGAGAGGATATTCTTGCTTTGTAGGGATTGTTGCGACTGTTTACCAGATTGATTCCTGAGATGGTGGGTCTGTCATATATGGAGAGACGAATTCGGTCAAGGTTATATTCATTGAAGTTTAGAAGAGTGAGTAAATCTCAAAGAAAGTTTTAAATTTCTATTAGGATTAGTCAGGGTAGATTCAGATAGAATGTTCTTGATGGTGGGGGAAAAAAGAACACGGGGTCACAATTCGGGGGTAAGGGGAAATCTTTTAGGATTGAGCTTGGCGAATCTCTGGAATTTACTGCAGAGAAAGTAGTTGAGGACAAAACGTTGTTTAATTTCAAGACGGAATTAGATATAGCTGCTGTGGCTAATGGGATGAACTGATATGGGGGGAAGGCGGGATCAGGGTATTGAACTTGATCGTCAGCCATGATCATGATGAATGGTGGAGCAGGCTTGTTGGGCCTAATGGTATCTCACTGCTTCTATTTTCTATGTTTGGTTCTGTGTAATAGTTTATCGGCATAAAATCAACTCTCAGTAAAGGGACCGTCTTGGTTTCTTGGACAATAATCACAGTTAAGCTTTCAGCACAGCAGCGGCTACACTCCCTCGTTCCGCACCCTGATGCTCTATGTTATAACCGTCGGCATCTCTGATCCAAGCGCCTATCTAATGGGAGTTATAGAGAGAAACACTGCAGTAACATTCTCCGCGGTAACCCTGCCCGCAGGTTCCGTTAGCTATTCTGGCTTTGAGCCTTCCCCCTCTCCTGTGTCATTGGAGACGTTGCTGCAGCTGTTCCGGAACTCTTACACGGAAAGAGGTTTTTGTACAGTGAATGTCGGGTTTTGTCTCAGTGTGCGGCTCAGTCGCACAGTAATAAACAGCGGCATCAGCGTTCTCCGTGTTTTCAATGAGCAATTCGCCGCGTTTATCGTCAGTGTCAAGATTCAGTTTAAAGCGACCGTTATTGTTTACGCCAGTCGATGTTTTCTTTATAATCCATTCCAGTCCCTGACCGGGTTTCTGTTTGTACCAATTCATGGCGTAAAAGTTCGATACCTCATAGCTACAGTCTAAACGCACGGAATTCCCTCTCTGGACACTTTTCCACGGGTGAGATTGAACAACCCGGTCCGAGAGACATCGACCTGCGAAGAAAATAAGATTGTGAATCACTGGAACAACAAAAAGATTTAAAAAAACAAACGCCTACGGTTATTTGGTGCAACCCCTGTACCTACACGTTAGAATCGCCAGAATAAATGATAATACATTTAATTGCACAATGCAGTACATCACTGCAATTAAAATATCAAATCTCAGTGAGAAAACGGGACACAGATCACGTCATAAGAAAATGAATGGAGTAGGAAAATATTGAAATGTCGGCTAATTTATGTGAGTGGCGCCCATTTATAGACTAAGTCACGTGGTTGTGCTGCCCTTGCGTTGGTTGGAACCGGATATTTTCGATCTGATGGAGGAGGTGGTTTATTCTTTTCCTTGCCCTTTTAGCGGGCGTTTCACAAGTGAACATAGCAGTTGTCTGAAGGGAAGGATGTTCTTCTGCTCCCAGTGGAGAGAAGTGAAGGGACCCGCACCCCTTTATCAGCATGACTGAGTTATGGAGAAATCTGATCGCCCGGAGCCGAATTCAGTCAAGCCCTTTCCAGACAGAGTGAATGGATCCTGAAGGAAAATACAATAATTAACACAATGGAGACAACTCGATGAACCATTTCCCGACTGAATGTGTAGAGTCTGCGACATATGCTTAACAAAGTCGTCAGCACATAGAGGAACACCTGATTGACCCTTTTCTTACAGGATGGATAAGAGCTGTGAAAAGGTCCTCTCTAAAGATGTCAACATATTCACGGAAGAAGAGCAGCTATGTCCTGATTGGTTGTGTGAAATCTGCAGCAGGAACTGTTTTGGCCCGGTCAGTCACTGTCTCACCGTGTCTCACTGCTTATCAAACGCTTCAATGTCTGATGAGGCAGTGCTCTCAATACTGTCATAACTTTCTCTTCGATCAACAGAGATTCGGTACCGCCCGTCACTGTTGTTGGCGCCAATAGGATAGATTCAGGGCCTCTTTTTGTTTAGTTGACAGTACGTGTGCATGCATTCGGTACCAATGGTGTTTGCAATGTGTTGGCTCAATTGGGATAATCCTTTTTTTAAAAATAATTTTTATTGAAAATTTTTGAATTTATACAACAATAACGCACCATAGTAAAATACCAAAAATAACAATAATATTAACAATCATAAACATTCGCCCCGCCCCCATGCACAACACAGCATTTTAACAACAATGCAAGTTAACACAATATAAAGTTACAGAATAGAAACTACAATGAGGACCCCCCCCCCCCCTTCCCCCGGGTTGCTGCTGCTATTGACCAAGATACCTATCTTTGCGCCAGGAAGTCCAGAAAAGGCTGCCATCGTTTATAGAACCCTTGTATTGATCCTCTCAGGGCAAATTTTACCCTTTCCAGTTTTATAAATCCCGCCATGTCACTGATCCAGGTCTCCACCCTTGGGGGCCTCGCATCCTTCCACTGTAGCAGGATCCTTCGACGGGCTACTCGGGACGCAAAGGCCAGGACACCGGCCTCTTTCACCTCCTGCACTCCCGGCTCTACCGCAACTCCAAAAATCGCGAGTCCCCAACCTGTTTTGACTCTGGATCCAACCGCCCTCGACACCATCCCCGCCACCCACTTCCAGAATTCCTCCAGTGCTGGGCATGCCCAGAACATATGGGCGAGGTTCGCTGGACTCCCCGAACATCTGGTGCACCTATCCTCACACCCAAAGAACCTACTCATCCTAGTCCCGGCCATGTGGGCCCGGTGCAGCACCTTAAATTGGATGAGACTAAGCCTCGCACATGAGGAGGAAGAGTTGACTCTCTCCAAGGCATCCGCCCAAGTCCCGTCCTCTATCTGCTCCCCGAGTTCCTCCTCCCATTTAACCTTCAGCTCCTCCACTGACGACTCCTCCACCTCCTGCATTACCTTATAGATGTCAGACACCTTACCCTCTCCGACCCACACCCCCGAAAGCACTCTGTCCATCGTCCCCTGCGAGGGCCGCAAAGGGAATCCCTCTACCTGTCGCCTAGCAAACGCCTTTACCTGCAAGTATCTGAACATGTTCCCTTGGGGAAGGCCAAATTTATCTTCCAGTTCCCCCAGGCCCGCAAACCTCCCGCCAATAAACAGGTCCCTCAATTTGCTGATGCCCGCCCTTTTCAACCCCCTAAATCACCCATCCTTGTTCCCCGGGATGAACCGATGGTTGCCACCCAGTGGAGCCTCCATCGAGCCCCCTGTTTCCCCCCTATGCCGCCTCCACTGTCCCCAGATTCTTAGGGCCGCCGCCACCACCGGGCTCGTGGTAAACCTCTTGGGGAGAGCGGCAACGGCGCCATTACCATGGCACTCAGGCTCGTACCTCTACATGACGCCATCTCCATTCTTTTCTACATGACACCATCTCCATTCTTTTCTACATGACGCCATCTCCATTCTTTTCTACATGACGCCATCTCCATTCTTTCAATTGGGATAATCCTGTTTGTAACTGATTGTGTTATCTTGTGTCACGTTCGAATCTAATGTTATCCTATATGATCTCTGAGAATCAGGTGACATTGCATTGCTGAATGTCTATTCGTATTGAGACGCTATCTGGTGGCGCTATTTCTTATCTCACGATAGCTATTGTGCCTGATGGGGAATGATGTACTGCATTGAACACAGCTGTTGCGGTAACTTTGCTGTTTTTCGCCACTGAGATGGAGCCATGACCTGATCAAGCTACATGTTCCGCAGAAGGGACGGTGGGGAGGAGGAGGGGGTTGGGTTGGATTTATATTTGGAACCTAGGTGAGGGAACGACTGGTTATGCAGACAGTGGGCATCACTTACAGTGGAAGGTGGCAAATGTAGCAGAGTACAAAACCAATATAGTGATCTCCCATCAACTAAATGTTGCTTCACAGCTCCAGGGTGCCAGGTTCGATTCCCGGCTTGGGTCACTGTATGCGTGGAGTCTGAACGTTCTCCCCGTGTCTGCGTAGGTTACCGCGGGTGCTCCAGTTTCCTCCCACAAGTACCGAAAGACGTGTTTGTTCGGTGAATTGCACATTCTGAATTCTCCCTCCGTGTACCCGAACAGTCACCGGAATGTGGCGATTAGGGGCTTTTCACAGAAACTTAATTGCAGTGTCAATAGAACATAGAACATAGAACAGTACAGCACAGAACAGGCCCTTCGGCCCTCAATGTTGTGCCGAGCCATGATCACCCCACTCAAACCCACGTATCCACCCTATACCCGTAACCCATCTGGCTGTATCGCCGCCCTCATACGGCTATTGCTTGGCCGAAGTCCGGAAGAAACTACATAGAGCCCTGAACTTATCCCAGTCCATCACAGGAACCCGCCTCCCATCCACTGACTCCACCTGCACCACCCGCTGTTTGGGGAAAGCGGGCAGCATAATCAAAGACCCCTCCCCCCGGGTTATTCGCTCTTCCAACATCTTCCGTCGGGCAGGAAATATAAAGGTCTTACAACGCGCACTAACAGGTTCAAAACCAGCTTCCCCCCGCCGTTACCAGACTCCTGAATGGCCTTTAATGGACCAAACTGAACTCTCCACGCATCGTCTCTACACTCTGCATGCCTCACCCCATGTCTTTAACTATGTTTTTACACTGTGTATCTCTCGTATACCCTATGTTTTACACATACGGAACGATCTGTCTGGACGCAGAACAATAAATTTCACTGTACCTCGGTTCACGTGACAATAAACCCAAATCCAAATCCAAAACATGACGTGTGAGCTCCCTCTGTTGGCGATGTTTTGTAAATGGCTTTCTTTTGGGAGATTCTCTGTACGCTCAAATTACGAATAGATGTTGCTGTATGCTTATGTCAAATACTTCCTGCTCTTTTTATTAGTGTTATTGGTATGCAATACACAATTTGCAGGACTAGTGTGAACTTGGGCGCGAGCAGTTTTCTGCACAAATTGCTTTGGAATTTGCGGGGGAGAGTAATGACGTCGGTTTCAGTGTCTGTAATGTTTTGGATAAAGTCCAACTTAACACAAAAGGCTTTTCTTCTTAACCCTCATCGAAGAATGATTGAAGTCACGTTATGTGCCTTGTCTGTCTATCCGATTGGATTCTGCAGATTATTTTCTCTACTGCTAAAGGAAACTGTTGGATGACAGTTTTATCTGAGGTTAATTTGGTTTCCTCTGTGTGTGTTTGAGCGGCTGTCAACTCGCTTTGCATCTGTCCACGCGGCTAAGCAATCCTCAATCGACAAGGGCTCACATTTCCTGTTCATAGGACATTTTTTTGCACGGGTGTGAGTCTTGTTTCTTTCACTGTGCGTCTGAACGCGCAGTCATACACGGCAGCATCCGACAGGCTCAGATCAGAGTTAATCAAACTGAGGAATTTGTTCGAGGCCTGGAGATCCAGATAGAAGCGCCATTTAAATATATCTGCTTTATCTTCATAACCATCAAGGTCTTTCCTCACGATAAACACAAGTTCCATGTTTGGATGATGTCGGTACCAGTACAGCCTGTAGACACTCCATGTAGTAATGTAGGTACATCTTAGAGTCACGATTTCACCTTCTCTCTTAATATCTGATGAGACCGGTTGAGTGACAGAATCTCTAAGACACAGATTTGAAAAAAGTGTCTTATTAAAGCAGCAAGTGTTACAACGGTCAGCAGGTGACGGCATCGTCTTGAACAATGGTTGGGATGTGTGAGCAGCTGTGAAATGAAGTTTGCACATGATTACCAGTCAGAAGTGATCTCCACATCACACAGACATTGAGTCGCCGCATTGTCACTGTCCACTCTGTGAAAGGCCAGTTGGGTATTTGAAGAAACCCGTCCAAAGCCACGCCCTTAACAATCTGCTGTGGTGTGGCCGGATGTTCTCACCTATTTTCCTTCGGTATCCAGTATTGCTGTGTTACCCCGAAGGAGAGAGATTGTAGACAATAAATCGAAGCCCATCAGACTGGGTTACAATAAATACTCGTATAAATAATCAGATTTAGAGATTTAATTAGCGAAGTGCATAGAAACATGGGAGATTGGAACATGCAAACAAAAATAGGTCATTCGGCCCTTCGGTCCTGTGTTATCATTCACTTATATCAGGACTGATCGTCTACCCGAACGCCACGTTCTGGTCCTATCTACATATCCCTTGATCGGTTCAAGAAATCTGTTGTTTTCTGTATTGAACATGCTCAATGACTGAGATTCCAGCATTATATATGTTTAAGAAGCAGTTAGATATAGGACTTAGATTTAGGGCGAAACGGATCAAAGGATATGGGGGAAGGTGGAATTATGCTCATGAGTTGGAAGATAAATCATGATAATAATGAATGCCGGATCCATGACCTAGCCAGTCAATGACGAGGAGGCTGTGGCGCCAACTAGCCAATGTCCTTGCCAGCTCACTCCGATCCCGTGTGACTTCACCTTTTGCACAAGTCTACCATGAGGCACCTTGTCAAAGGCCTTACTGAAGTCCATATAGACAACATCCGCTGCCCTACCTGCATCAATCATCTTTGTGTCCTCTTTGAAAAACTCTATCAAGTTAGTGAGACACGACCTCCCCTTCACAAAACCGTGATGCCTCTCACTAATACGTCCATTTGCTTCCAAATGGTCACTAATACGTCCACTTGCTTCCAAATAAAGCCTGTATAGTAATTGTTCTGCAATCCGATTCACTCGGTTCCTTTGCATTTGTGAAAATATTTTCCAACCTGTCGGAACATTCTGAAGGATTATGTGAGTAGTTGATTCGCGTGTTGTCCTGTCTCCCTGCTCAAAGTGGAACTAGTCACTATCCTCACTTTCAACTTTCCTCCAGTCTCTTCCTACTTTTGAATCTGATTTCCAATGAATTGTTTGAACTTCCGGCGAGTGAATGTTCATGGGGGTCGTCAGGAAAGTGGAGTTAAATCCACAATCCGAATAGTGGTCATCCTATTGCCGAGGGTGTAGGATCGGGTGGGTCAAAGTAGCACAGTGGTTAGCACTGTTGGTTCACAGCACCAAGGTCACAGGTTCCATTCCCTCTTGTGTCACTGTCTGTGCGGAGTCTGCACGTTCTCTCCGTGTCTGCATGGGTTTACTCCGGGTGCTCCGGTTTCCTCCCACAAGTCCCGAAAGGTGTGCTGTTATTTGAATTGGACATTCTGAATTCTCACTCTGTGTACGCGAACAGGCGCCGGAATATGGCGACTAGGGGCTTTTCACAGTAATTTCATTGCAGTGTTAATGTAAACTTACTTGTGACAATAAAGATTATTAATTAAAGAAAATGATTTCATTTGCTCATGTTTCTTATGTGTTCTTGTATTTACCTTCCTTATTGCTGATACGCACACGGCCCCAATGTCACTAAAATATCAACTTAGATCTCATGTTCAAAAGAACAAAGGAACAAAGAAAAGTAAAGCACAGGAACAAGCCCTTCGGCCCTCCAAGCCCCAGGAAACTCCTTTGGTCAAGGGGACAAAATATCTCTCAATGGTGACAGTCAATGACGAGGAGGCTGTGGCGCCAACTAGCCAATGTTCTTGTGGCAGAAATGCCAGAGATTCTGAGGAGCAGAGTTTAGTTCTGACCATTATAACTGCCTTGAGGAGGAGTAATAGGAGGAGGAGGAGTAAAGAGGAGTAATAGACAGGCTTGGGCCTCTGAGGGGTTTGAACAAAACCTGCTTGTTTGTTCATTCAAGGATGCATAATTGATATCCCATCTCTTTAGAAACTGGCGATAAACTGCGTCCTGGAACCGCTGTCCTCCAAATTACAGAAATACAACTGTAATGGGGAGTGACATCAAAGTTTGGAGAAGAATGGGACTGCGAGAACGACAAGAGGAATTAATGATATTTGTGAAAATAAACCATATAAATATGTCCAACTTGTTATTGAACATGCGTTTATCGCACCACTTCTATCGAATAAATACACAGCAATCACGCAATGTTCTGGTGCATAGATAATTGACTTGTTCACGTGTAAGCCGAAGGAGAAGGGATCAGCTGTGCAAAAAAACACCTCCTTATATCGGCAGTCTGATTCCTGCCCATCAAATCGCAGAGAAAAACGTGTCGGAACCTTGATCCGGTGCCTCTCAAATTAGCCGGATATCGAAGATGTTGATTGACTTCGTGCTCCTCTGATGTGAACTGTGCTCCGTTTTCTTATTACCATTTTTATTGAACGATGTGTTACACGGTGCAAATGAAGCTGCTGCCTTTCATTCTGGTACTACTAACTTTTAGGTGCAGGAAATTTACTCCATCATCTGCACAGAATGTTTATTTGTATCGGTGATGTCATTGTCTGAACGGTTTTACAGGTCGATGTCGCTCGGAGCAAGTTTTACAGTCCAGAACAGGGATTTGGTGCAGCTAAACTGCAGCTATGACATGTCCAGCATATACGAAATATATTGGTATAGACAAAAGTCTGGTCAGGCTCTGGAGTGGATAATAAGGCGAATGTCGGCTGGAAAAGAGAGAGAGGGTCGATTCGAATTGGACCTTTCCACTGCAGATAATCGGGGCAAATTGTTATTGGACACACAGAGAGCGCAGGCACCGCTGTCTATTACTGTGTGCTAAAGCCCACAGTGACAGAAAAGGCGCTAGTCACTGTACAAAAACCTTCTCCTCTTTAGAATTGCTACATCAATCCACCAAACAGCAAAAGGTATGCATGACGTGCCAGAACGAGAGCAGGAAATGAGGGAAGTGAGCATGCTCCCCGGCCTTTGCAATTTCCACTGCTCGTTTGTCTGAACGAATATGCTAACAGTCAGAGCATACATTATCAAATTGAACAAACAGTCACTCAATCAGTGAGTGCGGTCTATCTGGTGAGAAAATCCTTTACGATGCTTAATTTTAAGGATTATAATCAACTATCTCGATTTGGAGTAAAATATACCTGGACTGATTAGTAAATTGGCGGACGACACCAAGGTTTCTGGATTGGCAGATATTGTTGAGGATTTTCAGAGGATAGAGCAGGTCCTAGATAGGTTGGAGACTTGGGCAGATGAATGGCAAATAGAGTTTAATCCAGACAAATGTGAGGTAATTCATTTTGGTAGGTCTAACATAGAGGGGAAATATACCATAAATGACAAAACGCTTAGGAATATAGAAACTCAGCGAGATCTGTGCGTGCAGGTCCACAGATCTTTGAAAGTGGCAAGACAAGTGGACAAGGTAGACAAAAAAAATCAAACGGAATGTTGCCTACGTTGGACGGGGCATCGAGTGTAAAAACTGGTAACTCATGCTACAGTTGCATAGAACCTTACTAAGGTCGCACTTAGAATATTGCGCACAATTCTGGCCGCCACACTACCAGAAGATTATAGAGGCTTTGGCGAGGTTGCAGAGGAGGTTTACCAGGATTTCGCCTGGTCTGGAGGGTGTTAGGCTGAATAGACTCGGACTCTTTTCATTAAAACGACGGAGGTTGAGGGGTGACCTATTAGAGGTCGGCAAGATTATGCGGGACATGGATAGAGTTGATGGGCAAGCACTCTTTCCCAGGTTGGAGGGGGTCAGTCACCAGGGGGCATAGGTTTAAGATCCGTGGGCCAAAGTTTAGTGGATATGTGCGAGGCAGGTGTTTCACGCAGAGGCTGGTGAGTGCCTGGAACGTGTTGCCAGGGAAGGTTGTGGAAGCAGATACATTAATGGCGTTCAAAAGGCATCTCGACATATACATGTTTAGGATGCGTATGGAAGGTTACGGCACTAGGAAATTCAGATGATTTTGGCCAATGTTGGTATCATGCCTGGAACAAGCTTGTTCCTGTGCTGTATTGTTCTTTGTTCTTTCTCTAGAATCAAACATTTACTGAATCTCTGTTGATTTGATGCCACTGTCGGACGTGTGAGTGGAATTGTGAGCACAATTCCATTGTTTACATGTAACCATGTTTCCTTTGAACTGTCTACACTGTTGGATGTCTTTCGTCTGGTTCTTATATTTTGCGAAATACTGACCGTCACAGAAAAAAAAACAGCTTTCAGAACAGATTTCCAACAGACTGAAGTGATAATTTTATCTTGCCGCACCATAACGTTAATTACATTTCATCCCCCGCCAGTAAACTTAATTTTATACTGGGAGTGAGTGAAATCAACTGAAAATCTTTGTGTGTCGTAGAATCGATTTTTCACTGTGTTTATCACTGTCAGCCTGAGAGCGCTGCAATAAACTACCGAGTTTCTCAGTTACAGCCAGAGATGGTTAAAGTGGTGTTTCTTGTCAAGCTGTCGAATTGTCCAAAAAAAGTCTTATCGAAAATCGGCTTCATCTTTGAACTGCACGGGCAATTTATTGGAATGAACTCTGGTTATGTTTCAGGTCCAAAATAAATCATAGCTATTGCTCAGTGTAGTATATACGATATGTAATTAAGGAAATGACATTTCAGCTGTGCAGGGCACCAGTGACACCATCAGGAGTACTGTGTGCAGTATAGGTCATCGTTTTCAGGAAAGATGTAACTGGGCTTCTGAAGTTCAATGGAGGTTTATCACATTAATACATGTAATGGGTGCGATGGCTTCAGGGGAAAGGTTGGACAAGCTAGCCTTATACCTGCTGGAATTTAGAAGGGTAGAGGGGATTTGATTGTGACGTATTATATCCTTCGGGGTCCTGACAGATTAAATAAGGAATGCGTAGGCTTGGGTCGGGGGGTGTGCGTGGGGGCGGGAAAGGGTCACTGCTAAGGTGCAAGGTGTCACCCATGTGCAACGGATATGAGGCAATTTTCTTTTCGCTCGGAGGGGCGTGAGTGTTTAAAACTCTGATTAGGCGATGAAAGCAAAGGCTATCAACATTTTAAAGGCGGGGTGGATCGATTATTGGTAAGCAAGTGGGTGATGGGTTTTCCGGAGCAGGCGAAGTCCAGGTTTGCGGTTTCTATCAGATCAGCCATGATCTTATTAAATGGCGGATCGCGTTGTATAGGCTGATTAGGCTATTTCTACCCCTTGTTCATATGTTCAACTCTCACTCCACCGATTGTGGGAGGACCGTTTTGCATTTCCCTTCAGTCATAACATTATATTTGGAGAAAATGGAAATCGTCGCTATTAGTTGACTATATTAATCAAAATGGGGTAGAAGTTGTGAGGCAGCTGAATCCTGACGACTAGATCCACACGGCATCAGGAAACGTGCATTGCAAAGAAAATTATCCAGTTTACAAAACGAGATTTTTTTTCCCGGTGATGCAGTTTTCCTTATTTTCTTATATTAGCATATTGTGTACATGTCTCTGAACAAGAGCACCTGGGAAGGGAGTCTTTGTGAGGCACTGAGAATTCGAGAAATTGTTGGAGTTTAATGAAAAATGCATCTTCCAATATATATTATCAAATATTAAACAATTTAACGCATAATCTCAGTGGATAATTCACCCCATTCTTTAACTCGGCTCTGAAATTGCTCTGGGTCCCTGCATAAATAAAAGGGTTGATGCAAGAACTCAAAAACTGAAGCATATATCCACTTTCCTCCAAGATAAATGAAGATTCACTAATATCAGGAACTGAGAAATAAGGAACTTTTGCAATTCGGACATAAGGGATCGTGACAAAAAATAACGAATATAAGAGAATGAAACTGCCTGAGATGGCAAAGAGTAAAACAATTGACTTTCTTCGCTTCTCCATCTCTGGATCACTCTGGTTCTCTCCATTACTCTGGGCCCGGAGTCTCCTGCGGGCCCTATTGGCTGCTAGAATGTGTCTGACAGTCAGAACATTGAAGAGTAAAATCAGAATGAATGGGATACAGGGCATTGAAATTGTTCGAAACAAATCATACGCATCCCATGCGGGAGATGTGTAAAATAATTGTTTTATAACGCAGAACCAGGGAATGTTATTAATTACGTACAACGGTTCAAAAATAAAATACAGAAAGGAAGTTTTCAGGGAGCTCAATGTGCAGACAGTCCCAATGACGCATGCCGCTGTCTTCTCCGTGCAGTACTTTATTTTTAGCTTCTGGCAGCAAATGGCCACAAATCGGTCAAAGGTGAAAGCAACCGTTAACCAGGCAGAACTGTCAATTGTTGCGTAGATTATCGCAACATGCAGACTGCATATTGGTGTGATCGACAGGAAACTGCCTGGGAAATAAATACCAGCAATCCGGCTTAATATCACACTTGTGATAATGACCAAGAGATCCGTCACCGCCATGGACACCACGTAGTAAGCTATACATCTGGAGAGGCCACAGCTTCTTCGATATAGGATCACAATCACTGCCAAATTAGCTGTAACGGAAACAAAGAGAGAAAAAGAAACGGAGAATGTGTGAGACAACACGAGAGAAAACATGTTGCCTTTCCGTCTTCGAAAAAAATTATGCTTTAGCAAGATTGTGCATGAAATTTAAACGTTTGCGACGTGATCCCGTATTTCCGATTCCACTAAAATAATCACAGAACTTAAAAGAAAGCTGAAACAGCAAAATAGGACTGTACAACAATACAATGAAATATAATGGAGAAAAATAATACGTCGAAATCCCATCAAAGCAGCCATAGGCGTAGTCAGCAAACTATTATCGAACAGACTGAATAGGAAATCATAAGAGATCATTGTAAAATTCAACGGGAAAGATTCTTCTATCTCGATTTCAGAAGTTGTGCCATCTGATCAATTATGGTTAAATTATTCACTGTTGGAAACACCTGCAGTCAATTTCTCCAAAACCATCTTCAATCCAATGGGGAATGGAAAATCGGCGTTTCTCTGAATTTCCAGAAGGAAGTTTGAGAGGATGCAGTCCTACGGTCGACTATTATCTGGTAATTACCGACGAAGTCACAAATGGATAGGTTGCTACACTCATTGTGGGGACCAGTGAGCAAATATGACCTGCAGGGGATATTTGACCTCAGCAGTATTTGCATTTGATGCAAAAAATGCCGCCTGTTATAGGGCCTCAGTAAACATAGAGAACACAGTGAAAAAAGTAATGGAGAGAAGTGCCCGCTTGTTCAGTAAATGTTCGAGACTAGGGAAAAAGCACCCTGTACCCTGTTAATTAGGGACATCTTTCACCAAATCGCCACCTTTGAAATTTGACATTCCCGCACCTCTGTCAAAAAACTGAAATAAAGCCATATAAAGTCTGTTCAATAACATGCTCTATTGTGTTAGTCAGCAAATTACCAATGATTCCATCTGCTCAAATATTGGATCGTTTATACGAATCAATCCATCACTGTCAATGTCAGCAACTCAAAATATCTAGCATTACACCCTCATAACTGAGAATCATACAATTTACAGTACAGAGGTTGGTTTAGCGCAGGGCCAAATAGCTAGCTTTGAAAGCAGACTACGGCAGGCCAGCAGCACAGTTCAATTCCCGTACCAGCCTCCCCGAACAGGCGCCGGAATGCGGCGACTAGGGGCTTTTCACAGTAACTTCATTTGAAGCCTGCTTGTGACAATAAGCAGTTTTCACTTTTTCATACAAAACGAGTCTACGCCGACCCCTGAAAAGCAACCTGACCTAAACCCACACCTCAACAGTAACCCCACCTAATGTTTGGACACTATGGCGCAATTTAGCGTGACCTAACACGCACATCTTTTGTCAGTGGGAGGCGCACCCAGAGAAAACCCACGCAGACACGGGGAGAACGTGCAGACGCCACACAGACAGTGACCCAAGCCGTGAATCGAACCCGGGCCCCTGGCGCAGGGAAGCAACAGTGCTAACCACTATGCTACCCCGTGCCACCCACACTGAGTATCAATGTGATAATTCACGCACTACAATAGGAGCGTTAACACCATTTGCACTGGAAGGACCATGTCATTCTTCAATAACACCATTCGAATAACACCACTGAATTGTATTTGTGCTGTGGTATTTGAGTGAAAATTCAGATGAACGCTGTGTCAGTGCAGTACCGAACTACATTTACAACATAATAACTTTGTGTTAATCCTCCGATAATAGCATTTCAAGAACACAATATAACTGCGTTTCCAACTTGAGATAGCAGCGGTAAATTGGACTGGTGGATGTAGTGTTGCGGCAGGGAGGGGGGGGGGGGGGGGGGCGCTGGTGCAGCAGAAGCGAAAACATGGTACAGGTCGTAGATAAAAACACGCAGTTGAAGGAGTTACATTATAATTTGACAACGCTCTTCCATTTAAGGGGTGAAAAAACCCTGTTAAGGGGCGGCACGGTGGCACAGTGGTTGGCAGTGCTGCCACACAGTTCTAGGGACACGGGTTCAATTCCAGCCTCGGGTGACTGCGTGGAATTTGCACTTTCTCCCCGTGTCTGCGTACATTTCTTTCGGGTGGTCCATTTTCCTCTCACAGTCCAAAGATGCGCAGGTTAGTTGGATTGGCCATGCTAAATTGAAAACTGAAATAAAATAGCTTATTGTCACGAGTAGGCTTCAAATGAAGTTACTGTGAAAAGCCCCTAGTCGCCACATTCCAGCGCGTGTTCGGGGAGGCTGTTACGGGAATCGAACCGTTCTGCTGGCTTGCCTTTGTCTGCTTTCAAAGCCAGCTATTTAGCCCAGTGAGTGTCCGAAAAGTTTTGGTGGGGTTACTGGGTTATGGGTAGAGTGGAGGCGTGAGCTTAATTCGGGTGCTCTTTCCAAGGGCCTGTGCAGACTGGGTGGCCCGGATGGCCCTCTACTGCAGAGTAAATTCTATAGTTCACCGTTAGGTCCAAGAAACTGCGCCATTGGATGCAAGTTATTATATCATTAATATGAAATCATCACTTCAAAATTGATCAAATGATCCTATCAAAGAGGAAAAATTGTCAGTGGACTGGAAGAATGCATACGTTTAAATGTATGATAGGAAATCGTAGATACGAAAACTGAATCGTGGGGAGACGCTGCTGATACAATTCGAAAATCGTGCAGCCGAATAAGTAATTTATATGATAACAAAATTAAAACTACAATACTTTACCTGGAACCCCGATAACTGCAAGGACAGGATAATAAATGGCAAACACCAGACCTTTTGGTGGTACATGCATTTCTACCAGGAGCTCTGGGTGCGTTCTGCATGACACAAGACAATGCAACATTTATAGGTGATTTATATGCGGCTCCAGGGAATTGATTAGATTGTTTTTTAAAACACATTATTAGCATTTATTGTGACAAACGACTCAGTGCAGCTGCTACCCATTGATGCTTATTTTTTATGGAATGCAATGTGTTTTTAAAAAAATGAAATCACACAATCCCCTAATTGGAAATAGCCAGAAATTCGTCGAGCATCCTGGACTTAAACAATAACTGCCTGGATATTGGTGTCAGGACAAATAACTGCTGTCCACTTCTAACTGAGCTCAGAGATGCAAATATTCCGAGCAAAACACACAAAAAGTTCAAAATCCAGATCAATTCAAAAGCTGTAACTTGGTTCCAAATCTCTCACATAGAAGAGCCCAAAATTTACCCATCCGTTTGTATATTCGAAAACATATGCTCCCATATGCTTCACCCGATGTCTCTGGCCATGTATTTACATAGTGTATTTATTATATTACCTATGTTTTTCATGTATGTAATTATCTGCCTAGACTGTGAGTAGAACTCTCCTTTCACTGCACCTTTGTACACGTGACAATAAATCTCAATCTAATCTAAATCTATTCAATATCGACAGGCCCAGAGTGGTGTGGCTAGATCATGGATGCACAGTTTCACGTCTTTATGAATATATTCCGTATGAACTTTCCCAGGTTATTGCCTTTACATTCAGGAGGTAAAGCTCCGGTTGCCCAGAAATTTGTGGACATCATCATACTTAATTTCAGAGCGAAAATATCCAGTTTTACACAGATGTGTTAGGTATTGACAAGTCCTGCTCAATGGAATGTCAGCAGTTTGGTTACAACCCGCGTGTACATACTAAACCTGGCCTGCATCCGTTCAATATCACCAGATCTATCCGTACTGGGTATGTCCTGTCTCACCAGCAGGACAGACCCAGCAGAAGTGCCGAACCGTTGTTTACAGTCGGGAGAATGCTGCCCTGGGAGTCCTCAACATCGATTCTAGGCCACATGAAGGCTCATAGCGACAGCTTAAACTGGGTAAGGAAACCTCCTGCTAATTACGAAGTATCGGCAACGACCCGCTGATGAATCAGTACTCCTCTATGATGAATGCCACTTGGAGGAAACACTGAGGGTAGCAATGGCGCAGAATATGATCTGGGTGGGGGACTTCGATGTCGATCACCAAGAATGGCTGAGTAGTACCACAACAGACTGAGCTGGCCGGGTCCTAAAGGACATTGTGGGCAGCACGGTAGCACAGTGGTTAGCACAGTTGCTTCACAGCTCCAGGGTCCTGGTTCGATTCCCGGCTTGGGTCACTGCCTGTGTAGAGCCTGCACGCTCTCCCGTGTGTGCGTGCGGTTCCTCCGGGTGCTCCGGTTTCCTCTGTAGTTTTTACCTCACCACTATCCTTAGAATTCCCCCTATACCAACAAGGGTCGATTTATTCTAGATGGTGAGCAGGGATTCTCACTCACTGACTCCTACACAGACTTTGGCGGGTGCTATTCAGGTCAAACTAGTGTTTCAAGCTATCCCCCGGTATAACCCGTATCTTCGGAGAAGAATTTTATTTACTTGCCACTTAGTAACTTATACGCGGGTCCAGCTTTCTAAGTGAAGTAAAGTAAACTTTTTAAAGAAAATAATAATAACCACTCTTTCAGGTTATCAATTTGAGCTTAACTTTATTTTCAAGTTAAAAGATAATAACTACTTTTACAGAAAGTTAAAAAGATCTTATCTTGTTCGGACAAGTTGCAGACCTTCAAGTCTCTCTTGACAATCAGTTTTCTTTAACTTTTGGTCTTCTGTTCACTTCTCTGGGCTGCTCGGTCTGTCGAGGGTGCTCGTCCCATCACCGAGGAAGATTCAACTGTCCGTTCATTTTCCCCAGTTTTTATAGTAATTTGGGGCCCCTTAACCTCTCCACCTGGCACCCTTCAGACGGCCTGCTTGACAGTTTGAAAGCTAAGTTTTAAAGTAGCGTGGCGCTACTTTAATTGAGACAGCGCAGCTTCCTCCTCACCAGCTCGCCATTCCTGACTGTAACTTTCTCGCTTTGCTTGACATGTAATTAATTTGTTTGTGTCTTAGTTAGCCCTTTTTTGGATTTATGTCTTTTTTAATGAGCTTTCTCAGATTCGACCCGGGTCATTATTGGGTTAAGCTAATGTCATGTTTGGGTTATCCCTTCTCACTCTAACTTTATCTGCCTTGTTAATCTTCTACAAGGTTTTAACTTCAAAAAGTTATAAGCTATAGTGTGGCCTTGTCACCTTTTAATTTTCTTAATTTGTAAATCAGTTGTTTCACTTTATTACCGGTATCAGCATCTTTCCATACTTGGCAGTTGTTCCTTATCTTTACACTTTTGATTCTGGCTGCCTTCCTTAATTCTTCAATAAAATCCATTGCTTAAAGATTTGTGAAGTACTGTTTCCTTTCATATAACGTTTGAGAGTTTAAGTCAGTCAAAGGACTTTTCTAATTTATAGATTATAATGAAGCTCCTATCTGTTTTCTTTCCTGTCTGTGAAGTTGTCTGTTTTCAAAACAGGCTGCTGCCTTTAACCCCTTGTGGGCCATCTCCCTTTGATTCATAAAGCCTCAGGCACTCTCAGTGTCACTTTCATGTTTCAAATGTCATATTCTTCCGAGTTTTCACAATACCTCCCACATTCCAAAGATATGCAGGTTAGGTTGATTCGCGTTAGGTGGGGTTACTGGGTTATGGGGATGGAGTTGAGGCGGGGGCTTAAATAGGGTGCCCTTTCAAAGGGCCGGTGCAGACGCGATGGGCCGAATGGCCTCCTTCTGACTGTAAATTCTATGATTCTATGATTCTATGATTCTATACCTGCCAGACTGGGACTGCAGCAGGTGGGGAGGGAAGGAACAAGAGGGAAAAACATATTCGGCCTCATCCTCACCAATCTGCCTGCTGCAGGTATATCGGTGCATGGCAGTTTCGTCAGAAGTGACCATCGCACAGTCCTTGTGTGGACAAAGTCATGTCTACACATTGAGGATGGCCTCTATCGGGTTGTGTGGCACTAGCACCGTGCTAAATTGGATACAACCATAGAATCAGAGAATTTACAGTGCAGAAGGAGGCAATTCTACCCATCGATTCTGCACAGGCCTTTGGAAAGAGCACCTCTCTTCAACCTTCACCTCCACCCGATCCCCGTAACCCAGTAACCCCAGCCAATGCTTGGACACTAAGGGGCAATTTAGCATGGCCAATCCACCAAACTTGCAGTTCTTTGGACAGTGGCAGGGAAACAGAGGACCCGGAGGAAACCTGCTCATACACGGGGAGAAAGTTCAAACTCCAGACAGGTAGTAACCCGACGCTGGAATTGAACCTAGGACCCTAGAGCTGTGAGGCAGCAGTGCAAATTACTGTGCTACTGTGCAGCCCAAGACTTCGAACTGATCTGGCAACGCAAGACTGGCCATCCATGGGGCACTGTGGGCCATCATCAGCAGCAGAATTGTACTCAACCACAAACTGCAACCACAAACATGGTGCGGCATATCCCCACTCTACCATTAACGCCAAGCCAGGGAATCATCTCTGATTCAATGAAGAGTGCAGGAGGGCATGCCAGGAGCTGCACTAGGCATACCAAAAAATGTGGTGTCTACCCGATGAAGCTACAACACAGGACGACTTGTGTGCCAAACATTATAAGCAGCAAGTAATAGAGAGAGATAAGCGATTTCACAATGAACACATCAGATCTAAGCTCTGTAAACCTGCCACATTCAGCCGTGAAAGATGGTGAACAATTAAACAACTACTTGAGGAGGAGACTCCACAAATACCCTCATCCTCAATGATGGAGGAGCCCAGCACATATGTGCAAAATACAAAGTCCGAGGCAGTCGCAACAATTTTCAGCCAGACGTGCCGAGTAGATGATCGATCTCAGTCTCTTCCTGAGGTATGAAGGGGCGGCAAGGTATCTAAATGGTTAGAACTGCGGCTTCACAGCTCCAGTGTCCCAGGTTCGATTTCTGGCATGCATTACTGTCTGTGAAGAGTCTGCATGTTCTCTCCATGTCTGCGTCGGTTTCTGCGCGTGCTCCAGTTTCCTCCCACAGTACAAAAATGTGCAGGTTAGGTGGATTGGCCATGCTAAATTGCCCTTAGTGTCAAAAACGATTCGGAGGATTACGGAGATAGGTAGGGTGGAAGTCTGAGCTCAAGTAGGGTTCCCTTTCGAAGCGTCGGTGCAGACTCGATGGGCCAAATGGCCTCCTTCTGCATTGTAAATTCTACGTCTATTTCTATGTCCATGTCCCCAGCATGACAGATGTCAGTCTTCAGCCAATAAGAAAAAATGGCTGACGTCACTGGACACTGCAAAGGCTATGGGCCCCGACAATATTCCGGCAATAGTACTGAAGACTTGTGCTCCAGAACGTGCCGCACCCCCAAGCTGTTCAAGTACAAATATAAGCCTGGAACTACCCAGTAATGCAAAAAGTTGCCCGTTTGTGTTGTGAACAAGAAACAGGACAAACCCTATCCACCCAATTACCACCCTATCAGACTACTCTCCAGCATCAGCAAAGTGATGGAAGGAGTCATCAACGGCGCTATCAAGCAGTACTTACCCAGCAATTACCTGCTCAGGGAGGCTCAGTTTGGGTTCCCCCATGGTCACTCAGCTTCTGACCTCATTACAGCCTTGGTTGAAATATGGCCAAAAGAGCTGAATGCGAGAGGTGAGGAGAGAATGACTGCCCTTGACATCAAGGCAGTATTTGACCAAGTATGGCATCAAGGAACCATAGCAATCCTGGAGTCAATGGGAATCGGGGTGGGGGGGGGGGGCGGTGTGTGTGGGGGGTACTCTTCGCTGGTTAAGTCAAACCTGGCACAAAGGAAGATGGTTGTGGTGGTTGGAGGTCAATAATCTCATTTCCAGGTCATCACTCGATACCGTGTAGGACAAAGGAGCCTGCGTGATTGCTTCCACTTCCACAAACATTCAAGCCCCTCACCAGCGACGAACAGTGGCAGCCGTGTGTACCATCTGCAAGATGCACTGCAGGGACTCACCAAGGTTCCTTGACAACACCTTCCAAACGCACGACCACTAGCATCTCGAAGGAGAAGTGCATCAGATACCCGGGAACTCCACCGCCTGGAGTTCCTCAGGGTAGTGCCCTGGGCCCAAATATCAGCTGTTTCATAAATTACCTCCCTTCCAGAAATGGGGATGTTTGTGGATGACTGCACAATGTTCAGCACCATTCGTGACTCCTCAGATAATGAAGCAGTCTATGCCCAAATGTAGCAAGACCGTAAAAATATCCAGGCTTGGGCTGACAAGTGGCAAGTTATCTTTGCGCACACAAGTGCCAGGCAATGACCATGTTCTCCAAGAGAGTATCTAAGCACTGCACCATGACATTCGATGGCATTACCACCGCTGAATCCACCTCAATCAACATCCTGGGGGTTACCATTGATCAGAACCTGAACTGAACTAGCTACATTGATACTGTGTGTACCAGGACAGGTCAAAGACTCGGAGTCCTACGGTGAGTAACTGATCTCTTAACACCCCACCCCACCCCAAAGCCTGTCCACCATCTGCAAGGCACACGCCAGAAGTGAAATGGAATACTCTCCGCTTGCCTAGATGAGTGCAACTCCAGCATCACTCAATCAGCTTGACACCATTCAGGACAAAGCAGACCGTTTGATTGTTCCCCTTCCAAAGATTCAAACCCTCCACACCGACAAACAGTGGCAGCCGTGTGTACCATCTACACGATGCACTGCAGCGACTTACCAAGGTTCCTTAGACAACACCTTCCAAACCAACGACCACTATCGCCTAGAAGGACAAGAGCGCAGATACCTGGGGACGCCACCACCAGGAATATCCCTACAAATCCCTCACCACCCTGACTTGGAAATATATTGCCACTCCTTCACTGTCGCTGAGGCAACATTCTGAAACTCCCTCCCTAACAGCACATTGGTGTACCTGTGCTTTAAGAACTGCAGCGGTTCAATAAGGCAACTCACCACCGCCTTCTGAAGGGCAACTAGGGATGGGCAATAAATGCTGGCCTAACCAGCGACTCCCACATCCCGTAAATGAATAAAGAAAACTCCCCATACGCGGGAGCAGATCTACTTCAGCAAGGTTCAGTGTAGTGAAGACATATGAAAACGATTATGTTCACTGTGACAACGCCAATAACTTTACTCCAACAAGCAAATTTATACTTTCAGTCGACGAGATTCAATTCAGAATGAGTGCCGCGGAAGGTGCAGCTTAACACATTTGTTGTCATAATGGGCTGGGGAACTTCGCTGAATTATTGGGTGACTTGAAATAAACCAGAAAAAAATGAAAATTAAGAGCGGGTCTCTTAGTATCTCGTACTCAGGTGCGAGGGGCCCAGCGACAAGCTCCCAGAATATTTGATTTTTACTCAGGTTTACGCATCACTGTTTTTTGTTTTGGTATTTGGTCTGGAAGTTATACTTCAGTAAATCTCCAGTCACTGTCCATATGACTATCTGAACCCAGTATTACTATGTCCGCACCAGATGTTTTCTTTGTATTCCATTCTATTTGTACATGTATTGTACAGTGTGCTTGAATGTTTGAAACGTCTAATTCATCTTCTTCCCACCTCCGTCCGCGCCTCATCTAATGCTGGCCCCACTATGGACAGTGTCAGGTTTTCTGGCCCTCAACCCTAGATGGTCAGCATGGACATCATCTACCAGGATAGACCGTTATTTTTTTCTAGTGATGTTCTGACCTGTCTCTACCCGTCAGAGCATCATCTAACTATGTCACTTTGCTCGTAAATTGAATAATTGCTCTTTCAACGTCTCTCACTTCAGTCAACTAAGGAGACATAACCGTTTTTAAATGTATTTGCCCCAGCAAAGTCTGGGTTTCTCTAGGATATGTATAATGTTTCTTACTCAAGGCCAAATCAAGCCATTTCCCCACCTTTCTTACAAGTATGATTATGACTCAAATGCAGTTTCCTGTCTCACCTGGAATTGAAAAAAGAGGTTACAATTGTATTAAACTTCAGTCTTCCACGCCTTCACAGGTCCGAACTCCATCTCCTAAAATACGACCAATTTTCACAATCACTGGATCAACCATTGCACTTTAATCTTCTTTCAACGTGCTATTTTCACTAATTACAATCTTCCTCTTTATTTCCTCTCATGTTTAGAGAGCAAATATTAAGTTATCAACTCTTGTCTCATGATCAATCAGCCCAAAACAACTAGCCTTCCACTGACCCCCCCCCCCCCCCTCATCGCAAGTGGTAGAATTGCAATAACAATAATTATGCCACATCTATTCTCTCCCATTAAGCCTTCCTCCACGCATTCCAGGGGAACTAGTTTTATTTGTATAATTTTGAATTTAGAACACTGTACGCGCCGCTGCAGTAAATACTATTCCCTTTTAAATTATTCAATTTCTCTTCTCACAAAAGTCAATATTCAGGTAACTCGCTTCAGTCTACTTGATTCCAATGAATGGTTGAAGGCACTTTGCACAGCCAAGTCTATTTCCTCTGACAACAGCCCTGCAGCAGCACGACAGAATTGATTTCCAGAACTAGACACAATCAAACGTGTGACTACCTTACATCTAAGCTGAAGCCACCTGGACTCCTCTGTTCAACAGAGAGCGGGTAACGGATTCAAAGCTCCCAGGGTGATATGCAGGGAGAATGCACATTGACAAAAACTTAAGACCAGTCGTGTGTAAAATGCATTTGTCGTGTGTAGTGGCATTACAGCTTTCACTCAGCTTAGAAAACATGTGGCATGGAAGAATAAATGAAATCTGGAGGTTTTGCATTGTCATTAGCTTCTTTATGACCTATCTCCAATGTCAGTACTGCATAGATGTTGAATATGTATATCGGACAGTGGATTACAAACAGAGGCACTGTCTTTTGCAGTAATAGTTGGCATAGCACAGTGTTATATCAAACATAATTGGTGTCGCAGAAGAAAGGGAAGCACACACATTGAAACACCAACGCCTGCAAATTTTGCTCCAATCCTCACATCACCCTGACTGGAAAATACATTGTTGTTGGGGCCATGTCCAGGTACTACCTCTCCAACAGCACTGTCAGTGCACCTACACCTCATGCGCAGCTAGTTCATGAAGGAAGCTCAATATTACCGTCCCAAGGGGAATTAGGGATGGGCAATGAAAATGCAATGAATGAAAATGCAACGATATTTTCTTTCAAACGCTCACGGAATGCACATTTTACATGATATTTCACCTGAGGAGTTACTTCCTTAAAACCCTGTATTCTCAGTGTGACTAAATAAGATGATAAATATTTATGATCTGGAGATGCCCGCGTTGGACTGTGGTGAACAGAATAAGAAATCTTGCAACACCAGGTCAAAGTCCAACAGGTTTGTTCGAATCACTAGCTTTCGGAGCACAGCTCCTTCCTCAGGCTTCAGATGAAGAGGAGCTGTGCTACAAAAGCTAGTGGTTCGAAACAAATCTGTGAGAAATATTTAAGTTCACGATCCAGTACTTTATATGTTATTTCCAAATACTTATCATTCGAGTTGTTTAATCCAGTTTGTTATGTGTATCAAGGAGTCAGGACGGTATGGTGGCGCAGTGGTGAGCACGTTTCTGTGTCTGCGTGCATCGCACCCCACAACTGGCATAGCAGCTTTCATTCAGCTTCGAGAAACATGTGGTATATAAGAATAAATTAAATCGGGAGGTTTTTAATTGTCCTTGGCTTCTGTAAAAGCCACCGCCAATGTCAGTACTTCATAGATTTGAATATCTATTATAGGACAGTGCATTACAAACAGAGGCACTGTCTGTTGCAGTGATAGCTGACATAGAGCTTGGTGTTATATCAAACAGAAGAAAGGGAAGCATACACATTGGACCACCAACACCTGCAAATTTTGCCCCAAACCTCACATCATCCTCACTGGGAAATATATTGTTGTTAGGGGCAATGTGCAGGATAAGTGGATTGGCCACGCTAAATTGCCCCTTAATTGGGAAGAAAAAATAATTGGGTACTTCAAATTCATAAATAAAAAGAATACCAAGGAGTCCTAGACAGTGTTATTGATCGCCCCAGTCGGATGAGTGGGAATCATAACGTTTATAAAAATAAATGGAACAGCTTGAACCCTCGGAGTTCATTTGGATATCCAGAGTTGACTATTTAACCTGACACGCCTCTTATACCTGATTGGCACTGAGTAATGTACGGCTTAGTTTGCACGGATTTCGATTATTTAACAGTCCCTCGTATAGCTACCAATTGCTGAAGCAATTATCAGTTTATGATTTGTTTCAATGGCAGATGACGCATGTATTCACCAGAATTGTAAAAGTTAGAGGTTTAAGAAGTGAAAATCATGCACGAGTTGGAGGGAGAAAGGGACTGGTTTAGCACACTGGGCTAAATCGCTTTTTTTTAAAGCAGACCAAGGCAGGCCAGCAGCACGGTTCAATTCCGGTACCAGCCTCCCCGAACAGGCGCCGGAATGTGGCGACTAGGGGCTTTTCACAGTAATTTCATCGAAGACTACTCGTGACAATAAGCGGTTTTCTTTCATTTCATTATTCTTGTGATTTTGTGTTATATACTGTAAAGTCCAGATATCCTGTGTTCCCAACACTGGTGAATGTTAGACAGCCTGTCGCTAATAAAATTAGCTGTAATGATTTGGATGCTGAAAGAAAACTTTGCTGTACTCCATAGGTTCTTATTACGTTCTTGATCAGTATCCTATTCGGGATCTTGTCAAAATCCTTACTGAAGTCTATGTAAAGTACATCAACGCATTTCCCTCATCCACATACCAAGCACCTCCTCAGAAAATTCAGTCAAATTTGTTGGACATGACCTTCCAGTGACAAAGTCATGCTGACTATCCTTGATTGACCTCTGCCTCTCCATACTAGAGTTAAATCATTCCCTCAGTCCTTATTCCAATAATTTTCCTACCACTCATTTTAGAGTCACTGGCATGTAATTGACAGACTTTTCACTACTCCCCTCCTTGAATAATGGTACCACATCAGCTGTCCATGAGCCCCCTGGCACCTCGGCTGTGCCCAGCGATGAGTTGAAAATTTGTCTCAGATTTGTCTCAGATTCCCCTCCGATTTGTGCATGATTTTCACTTCATAAATCTCAAACTTTTACAATTCTGGTGAAAATAACGTGCAGTTGGAATAGCAACCATGTTCCTCACTCTCCAGACGTAGCCTGGTTTACATTTTCGAATTGCAACCGCTCAGACAACAGAAAGAAAAAGCTAATTCTGCGGCCGGCCACTGAACTTGGGCCACGGCCATGAAAGCGACGTGTCCTAACCACAAGTGCAACGCGGAAACGACCGGCAGCCATCAACAATCACTAAACATGATCAGTTCACCCATTTTGTCACTCCTGTAACAGACCACAAAATGCTGGAAATCCTCAGTAGGTCAGTTGGCCTCTGTGGAGAGAGAAGTGGGGTTAAGGTTTCAGGCGGATGATCCTCCATCAGAAGTGGAAAAGGTTCGAGATAGGATGAGAGACAAGAGTGGCCAAATATCAAATCGGAAGACGGTAAAAGACAGAGTGAAATGCTAATGGATAAGTAAAGACACAAGAGATTGGAGAGTCATTCTGTCCCAGCCAGCTCTCTCTTCTGGGAATGCTTCAATCTTCGTTCACACAGATCAAATCTATCCCATGCTGAAAACTCTGAATCCTTCCTCTCTTTACCTAAAACAAATATCTGATTGAACAAACACATAAAAATCACGGAAGAAACATCTTTACGTCGACTTTGATTACATCCAATATTAGCATTAACAAAAACTGAAGCAGAGCCTGGTGCAGTCATCACTGACACAGGGCGTGAATTAAACCTAACGGAGACAGGACCTAGTGCATTGAACACTGACACAGGGCCTGGATGCTATAACATGACACCGGGGCTAGTGCAGTGAGTACTGATACAGAGTCTAATATAAACCAAGGCAGGATCTCGTGCAGAAAATACTGATACTGATATAAACTGAGACAATGGTCTATTGAAGTCACTACAAATGCGGAGACTGGAATATGAAATGAAAATCGCTTATTGTCACGAGTAGGCTTCAATGAAGTTACTGTGAAAAGCCCCTAGTCGCCATATTCCGGCGCCTGTTCGGGGAGGCTGGTACGGGAACCGAACCGTGCAGCTGGCCTGCTTGGTCTGCTTTAAAAGCCAGCGATTTAGCTGAGTGAGCTAAACCAGCCCCTGGTTATATTTTCTACAGTACAGTATATATTTTCTACAGTACAGTACAGTACAGTCAAATATATTTTCTACAGTACAGAAAGAAGCCATTAGGCCCCCTGAGAGAGTACCCTACTTCCGTCCACTCCACCGGACGTTTAACCAAAATGGAATTGCAGCCGATGAATGGTGCCGTGTATTAGGGGAAGGCGGTGGTGTAGTGGTATTATCACTGGACTAGTTACCCAAAGACTCAGACTGCTGGGCTGGATCCCAAGTTCAATTCCGGATTTCAATACAAATCTGGAATTAAAAGTGTAATCAATGACTATGAAACCATTGTCGTGCATGCCCATCTGGTTCAATAATACCCTTGAGTGAAGGAAATCCGCCGTCCTTACCAGGTCTGGAGTATATGTGATTCCAGACCCACAGCAATGTGGTTGGCTCTTAACTGCCTCCTCAAGGGTTTATGGAGTTACATTGTGCACCTTGTGTTGCCCTATTATGTATTTTCTTTTATTCTCTTTTCTTCCCATGTTCTTAATGATCTGTTGAGCTGCTCGCAGAAAAATAATTTTCACTGTACCTCGGTACATGTGACAATAAACAAATACAAATCCAAGGGCAATTAGGGATGGGCAATAAATGCTGGCACAGCCAGCGATGTCCAGTGAACGGATATAAAAAAAACTCCCTGGTCCTATCCCCGTAACCAACAAAGGTTTTGACACTAAGGAACAATTTATCATAGTCAATCCATCTAACCTGCACATCTTATTACTGTGGGCCAACCAACCTAGCCTGCACATATTTTGACTGTGGGAGGAAACCTCGTGCAATGATTACCGGACAGCGTCGAATTAATCCACACCCAGCCAGATTTTAACGCAGTGGCTACAGATATAGAGTGTGCATTAACTTAATCCGAGACAGGATCTAGAACAATGATGACTGTTCCAGAGTCTAGATTAATTGAATCCGTGAAAGTGTCTACCGCCCTGTTTATTGATACAGGGTCGAGATTAATATAAACAGAAAGAAGTCTTACAACACCAGGTTAAAGTCCAACAGGTTTGTTTCAAACACGAGCTTTCGGAGCACGGCTCCTTCTTCAGGTGAAGAAGGAGCCGTGCTCCGAAAGCTCGTGTTTGAAACAAACCTGTTGGACTTTAACCTGGTGTTGTAAGACTTCTTACTGTGCTCACCCCAGTCCAACGCCGGCATCTCCACATCATGGCAATATAAACAGAGACAGTGTCCAGAGATGTGATTACTGCCAGAGTCCAGTGCAGAGATTAGCAGGGCAGCTATAGGTTTCCGCTCCTTGTGTGTTTGTGTGGCTGTCAGCCTCTGTCCCAGATTCTAGACAACCTCAACAGCCAGGAACTGCAGTTTCAATCGGAAGGCAGTTTTTGTACAGTCTGGTAATGCTTTATATCAGTGTGAGTCTCAGGGAGAGCAGTAATACACGGCAGCGTTAATCGCCTGCAATTCCGTGACGTTTAAACTTCCAGCGGAGTCTGACAGCTGGATTATTTCCTAATCCCGAACCTCCACAACATCCCAAAACCGTCTCCACACAATAAACGGGCTCCTTCGCTGGTTGCTGCAAGTACCAATATATATAATACCCTCTTCCGTAGTACTATAGGTCATTTTAGAGTCACGCAATACCTTTATTCCCACTCTTCGATGCCTAGGGCTGAGTAACAGAATCTTCATCACTCAGATGTGTAGAGTTCAGGAACAAGACAAGATCAAGAATTAAATGGTGCCAGTTAAACAATATTAACACCTTTGTTTGAATGTGACACGATTGGAGTCATCCGGACCGTCAATAAATAGGCCAAACACAATCCAGGCTCTGAATATCTGCATGGCCGCTACCGGGCCCAAGCCTTTCACTCCCTTTATGAAATCAAATCCGAAACAGAACAGCTTCTGTCAGGGGAATCTTGGTAAAAATCACTTCCTCTCCCATTGTTTGCAGACAAACTCACCTTACATTTAAACCAGATTCAAATATGGGCCCTGGGTCAGCTGAAGTTCAGATAAAGTTTTGCCGATGGAGGCAGCCATTCAGTGAGCACACATGAGTTGACGGACTGATGTGCAATCCTCCTATGGAATGGCAGAGCGGATTCGGGGGGCTGATCGGCCTTCTCCAGTTTTAATCGTGCTAATTCGAATTATTCAGCTATAGGTGGACTGGCGAAGAAATATGCAGAGACAGAAATAGAGAGGGAAAGGGAGAGAGAGATAGAAGAATAATGATCAATTTTTTCGTAAAAGATCAGAAATGCAGTTCTGTGAAGAGAATGAAAGGTGTTTTTGGAAACCTAGGAATGCATCGAACACATTTAGATTTAAAAATAAAAAATCTTATCGCGTTTGCTAACTTATGTTGTGCACGAGGTTGAACTTCTCTAATCTTTGATTCACACGTTGTTGTGATTCAGTAACAACAGCTGTCAATTAATAATGGGCCGTGACATAAACTGTCCAAAGATTCTCATTTTCCAAAAATCAGCACATTCCCCACATTCAAACCGCAGTATCTGAGAGATGCGCACCTGTTAACTATTTAGTTCCCTATTTTCATCCAGAACAGTTAATCAAGCGGTTTCTGCAATGCGGCAGCTGGTAGCTCAATGCCGGCTCATTAGTAGCATCCTAATGAGTCACATTGAAATCACATAATTGGTAAAGATGAAATCACACTTCGCTGGAAATCAGAAATCGAATCAGATTGCTGAAAATTGCGAAGCTGTGTCTGTCCTTATTTCGCTTTCTCTCCTTCTGTATACATATATATATATATATATATACAATATATATATCTCCATCTCTCCACACATTTTCTGGCTTTCTCATTCTTCCTCCGTCGTCAGTCGATCTTTGCGTCCATCACTGTCTCTTCACATCTCACAGCTTTCTGCTCACTTTTTATCTCTGCCTTATTCTCTCTTTCTATTTACTGTTCGTTGCCTTTCTCTCTACCTATTTTGTTTAGAAACTCAATCATTGGGTATTGCCCTTTTTACATCGGGTAACGCTTTATTTGCGTTATTCAAACACGCGGAAATAGTCGGTGTCTGATTCTGCAAGAGGTGAAGATTCAGTGATCACAAAATGAACTCCTATCGCTAGGGTTATGTTATATCCAGCTAGTTTCTGTACGAGGCCTTTACCACAATGAATATTCAGCACAGAGTAAAAGGTCCCACTGTCACTCAGCTCTACAACTCATACTCAGAGCGTTGAAGGAATCGGTCTCCCGCATGCTCCACTTTCTCTAGTCCCCCATCAGGATTCCTTCTGTTTAAACATACCGGCTGTTCCCCAGATTTTGTCGATACCAGAGCAAATCATATCGGCGGCTGTGTGTGGAGTCCGGACAGGTCAACACCATTCAGTCATTCTCCACAAATGAATGCTGATGATCTAGGTTATTTAATGGAACCTGAATAACACAATCTTTCACATAATAAATAAATAGAAAGTAATTTGATACGGGCGATATCAGTAAACATTAATTCCATCTCTTCATTATAGAACCATTGAATGATACTGCAATTGACGCACAACGTGCCTGTGTTGAGAGATGACAGGGCTATCATTTGCCCCCATCCACCGCTCTTTCCGCAAACGTTAAAAATGTTTTTTTATCTGCCACACGGGATCAGAGGTGAGGTGGTAAGATGGATACAGAACTGGCTCTGCCACAGAAGGCAAAGGATAGCAGTAGAAGGGTGTTTTTCTGAATGGAAGGTTGTGCCTTGTGGTGTTCCACAGGGATCGGTGCTTGGGCCTCTGTTGTTTGTAGTGTACATAAAAGAATTGGAGGAAAATGTAGCTGGTCTGATTAGTAAGTTTGCGGATGACACCAAAGTTGGTGGAGTGGCAGATATGGGTGAGGATTGTCAGACGATACAGCAGGACATAGATAGGTTGGAGACTTGGGCAGATAAATGGCAAATGGGGTTTAATTAGCACAGATGCGAGTTAATGCATTTTGGTAGGTCTAACATAGAGGGGAAACATACCGTTAATGGCAAAACTCTCAGAAATATAGAAAGTCAGAGAGATCTGGGCGTGCATGTCCACAGATCTTTAAAGGTGGCAAGACTTGTGGACAAGGTAGGCAAGACAGCATTCGGAATGCTTGCCTAAAGCTCGTCATGATGTCATGAAGTATTGTAATAATTTAACAATGTTCGCGCGACAGAAGGAGGTGTAGTGCCACTGGACAAGTAATCTAGAGCCAGGCTAATGTTTTGAACAGGGGTTCAGATCCGATCATGGCAGCTTGTGGAATTGAATTTAGGTAATGAAAGGCAGCCTCTGTCATGGGAGCGCGTGATTAGCATTGAGTGTTGCAGAGAACAAGCTGCTTCGTCACTGTCCGTTAGGGAATAAATCTGCCATTCTTCCTGGCCTGGCATACTTGTGATTCCAGACTGACAACCAGCAATGTGGTTTACACAATGCCCTCTGGATAAGCCGAATAGACCATCCAGTTCAATGGCAATTAGGGATGGGTAGCAAATGTTGTCAGTGGTGGTGGCATCCATAGCACGGGAACATTCAATCATGGCTAATCTCATCCTGGCCCTAACTCCAGCATTCTGCCCGTTTTCCATAACCAGTCAACCCATTACCAATTCAAAATCTGCCTAACACCAGCTTAAATGTATTCACTGTACCAGCATCCACCGCAATGTGGGGTATTGAATTCCAGATTCACAACCCTTTGGGAGAAGTAGTTTCCCCACAACTCTGTTTTAAATTTCCTACCTCTTATTCTAAGCCTATGGTTGGGGCAGGTTGTTGTTTAGGAATAGGATGGCATTAGGGTTGTAATGTTGGTGGGGTTGTTTGTTGTAATGAAATGTTTGTAGTACAGGTAGTTTTGTTGGTTATAATGAAACTTTTGCTTGAATAAATATATATATTTAAAAACATAGCCAAGAATAGACTTCCCTCAATGTCCATGGTGCTTCAGGATGTCTCCCGAATGCTGCAGAATATTTCTTCTCTATGAACATCGGTTTGCTGGTGATAATTAACAGGTGGCGATGTCAATCGCTCTCCCGACGCCAACAGCGTCACAATCCCCTCAGCAAGGAAATAGTAGCACAGTTCGTAATGGACATTCAGTGACATTCAGCTCTCCACAGGCCAGTCTCACACCGCAGCAGGTTAGAAAGAGTGGGGATTGGAGCAAATCTAATAAATTATGATTCTCTGATATGTCGGTTCATCGGATTGGGTTCATCAGTTTGTTTTCTCAGCCCATTCTGGATACAGTTAGTTGACAGTTTGATGGGAGGTTGATGTGGTTTCCTCTCTGTGTGTCTGAGTGGTTGACAGCCCATTTAGCTGCAGCAGACCGCGATCCTCAACATGCTTCAACAGTCTGCAGTTTCCACCCATAGTTTTTGTACAGGCATGAGGCTGTTTCATATCACTGTGTATTCCAGAAAGTGCAATAATACACGGCAGCGTCAGTCAGCGTCAGCCTCGATATAGTTAAACTGATGAATTTCGTCGATGTCTGGAGATCTACAGAGAAACGATCTTCAGCAAAATCTGCTTTATATTCCTCACCATCAGAATCTTTCCTGATTATATATGTGGGCTGAGTGGCTGGGTGTTGTCGGTACCAGAGTAAGCTATAGCTGCTCAAAGTAGTATCATAGGTACAGTTTAAAGTCACCCCTCCTCCTTCTGTCTTAACCTCCGAGGAGATAGGCTGAGTGACAGAATCTCCATGACTCAGATCTGGAAAAAAGAAACGTATCGAAATCGGACAACATATGTTTAATATTTAATTCAAACCATGGGCTGGACATGATTGCAACGATGAAACGGATGCATTATAATATTACCTGCCAGTAATGCTCCCCACACAACCAGGAGGCTGAACATTGTCACTGCTCTGTAAAAGGGGAGCTGGATATTTGAAGACAGTCTGTCCAATCGCCGCTCTCAATAATCTGCTGGTGGATGTCAGGAGCTTGTCACGTCAGTTCCGTGTGACCCCAGTGGTGCCGTCAGATAGGGGTCGGTGCCTATCTGCTGGCAGTGATTAGAAACAACCGAAGCTGGGTTGCAGCCACTGTGTTCACAGAGAGGATGGTTCCGGGTTTAAAGACTCGTGGGTGCGTTCGAAACAGCGCCAGGTTATTGTGATCCGGAAGCTCAGGTACCTTCATGCAATCATTTTTAACCGCGGTCAATTTGTTCTCAATAATCCAACTTTCCTCATTTTCTGGATAGAAATATGGATGGGTGACTCCAGTCAGATTATCCTCACGGCTCAGGTGCCATTTTCTTTGCTTTTTCAACACACGTTGCTTTATCTCTCAGAGATTCATAATCACCCATGAACTGGTTATGTGAAGCTGCCTTTTTGAACCGTCACGATCTCTGTGATTTATTAGGCTCACAGTGCTATTTAGAAATGTGTTCCAGGATTTTCAAATAACGGCAACACTTTTCCACGTCAGGATGATGACTTGGGAGAGCAACTTCCAAGTGGGGATGTCCCCGGGGATCTGCTGTTCTTGTCTTTCCAGAGAGTAGAGTTTGCAGCATTCAAAGCATTATCAAATGAGACTTGGTGAGTTGCTTCAGTGAACCTTTCAGGTGAAATGAAATGAAATGAAAATCGCTTATTGTCACGAGTAGGCTTCAATGAATTTACTGTGAAAAGCCCCTAGTCGCCACATTCCGGCGCCTGTCCGGGGAGGCTGGTACGGGAATTGAACCGTGCTGCTGGCCTGCTTGGTCTGCTTTAAAAGCCAGCGATTTAGCCGAGTGAGCTAAACCAGCCCCTAGCTAAACCAGCCCCTGGTGGTACACGCTGAACCAATACACACTCCTGGTGGAGGAAGTGAATGTTTAAGGTATTGGATAAAGAACCAGTCAGCCGCTCGAGCCTCCTCAGCCATTCAATGAGATCATACCTGATCTATTGTGGATTCAGCTCCACTTGCCGGCCGGAACACCATAACCCTTAAACCTCTTATTCTTCAAAAAACTATCGATCGTTATCTTAAAAATATTTAATGAAGGCGCCTCCACTGCTTCACTGGGCAAGGAATTCCATAGATCCACAAACCTTTGGGTGAAGAAGTTCCTCTTAAACTCAGCCGTGAATCTACTTCCCCTTATTTTGAGGCTATGGCCCCTAGTTCTGCTTTCTCCGGCCAGTGGAAACAACCTGCCCGCATCTATATCATCTATTCCCTTCATAATTTTATATGTTTCTATAAGATCCCCCTTATCCTTCTAAATTCCGACGAGTACAGTCCCAGCCTACTCAACCTCTCCCCGTAATCCAACCCCTTCAGATCTGGGATTAACCTAGTGAATCTCCTCTGCACACCCTCCAGCGCAAATACGTCCTTTCTCAGATAAGGAGACCAAAACTGAGCACAATACTCCAGGTGTGGCCTCACTAAAACCTTATACAATTGCAGCATAATCTCCCTAGTCTTAAACTCTATCCCTCTAGCAATGAAGGACAAAATTCCATTTGCCTTCTTAATCACCTGTTGCACCTGTATCCAACTTTTTGCGACTCATCCACTAGCAGGTCTCCCTGACCAGCAGCATGTTTTAATATTTTATCATTTAAATCATATTCCCTTTTGCTGTTATTTCAACAAAATTGATACCCTCTTATTTGCCAACATTGTATTCCATCTGCCAGACCATAGCCCATTCACTTAACCTATCCAAATCCCTCTGCAAAGTTTTGGTATCCTCTGCACTTTTTGCTTTACCACTCATCTTAGTGTCGTCTGCAAACTTGGACACATTGCCCTTTGTCCCCAACTCCAAATCATCTATGTAAATTGTGAACAATTGTGGGCCCAGCACTGGTCCCTGAGGGACACCACTAGCTAATGATGGCCAACCAGAGAAACACCTATTAATCCCCACTCTTTGCTTTCTAGTAATTAACCAATCCTCTACCCATGCTACTACTTTACCCTTAATGCCATGCACCTTTATCTTGTGCAGCAACCTTTTGTGTGGCATCTTGTCAATTTCTGGAAATCCAGGTATACCACATCCATTGGCTCCCAGCTACCTCCCGCACTGGTAATGTCCTCAAAAAAATTAACGAAATTAGTTAGGCACGACCTGCCCTTTATGAACCCATGCTGCGTCTGCCGAATGGGCCAATTTCCATCCAGATGCCTCGCTATTTTTTCTTGATGGTAGATTCCAACATCTTCCCTACTACCGAAGTTAACCGAACTGGCCTATGATTACCAAGTTGGATTTTGTCGAGCATCTTGGGTGTTGTTGAAATGGCGCTGATCCCAGCAAGTGAAGAGTATTCCATCGGAATTCCGATGTGCTGCTTGTGGGCAGGCTTTGGGAGTTCAAATGTTAGTTATTGCCGGTCATTTTAAAGTCACTTTCCAGCATTTGATCAGTAGCCTTGCAGCTTGCAGCGCTTCAGATGCCGATCCAAGACATTCTGAATTCTCCCTCAGTGTACCCGAACAGGCGCCGGAATGTGGCGACTAGGGGGTTTTAACAGTAACTTCATTGCACTGTTAATGTAAGCCTACTTGTGACACTAATAAAGATTATTTTTTAAAATCGTATTTTTTTATTGGCGCGTTAGCTTAATCTCACAGTTCAGGAATACATGCTTATACTGCGCATGCGCACATGCCAATGATGCTTGATAAAACATCGCATTTTTTAAAACGGAATTTCAAGTACTGAATTATTTGAGCCGGGATCGAACGCGCGTCCTCAGCGCTGGAGGCAGCAGTGCTAACCATTGGGCCACCATACTGCCCAACATCACATGCTAGACTTGTTCGCATAGAAAATGAGCAGGAGTAGGCCATTCGACCCTGGTTGATCCACATGTCAACTCTTTCCTTAAACTAGATGGGTGGTTAGGGAAATCGATAGCGGTTTCATGGTATCCATTACAGAGTGGAGATCTTAATTGTAGGTTTTGCTGATTAACGTTCAACCCTATCAGATGTTGTCTACTTTGTGCCAACTACAAATGCAAAGAAGTTGTGGTGACACTTTGGAAAACATTGGTTACTCAAATCTGCAGCATCGTTCCGAGTTCTGGGAACACAAATGTATGGAGGATGTTAGAGAGTGCTGAAGAGATTTACTGGAATAGTAACAGTTACGAAAGTCGCTTCTGGAGACAAGCTGGTGAAACTGGAGCTCGCCTGTTCGTTATATTAAAGGTTAAATAATGATTTGATAGAAGGTTACAAATCATCAGAAGCGTTGAGGGAGTGAACACGGACAAACTGGGACTGTTGGCCGAAGATTTGCTGAGCAGAGACCAAGAAACTGAAGGTCCCGCGCCAAGAAGCAGACATAAGGTAATGGTGAAAGGAAACACACACTGGGTTCGGAAACTGTTGGATTTGGACTTGAACAGTTTTTGTACAAGTATGCCTCTGATCTGTCTCACTGTTGTCCCGCGTACAATAATAAATGGCGCTGCCTTCCGGTCTCAAGCCCTTGATATCCAGAGCGAATATATTCTTTGAAAGGTCTTTGGAAGCAGTAAAGCGTCCCGAAAACTGTGGATTGTACTGCTTGCTGCCTTCGCTACAGTAGGAAAGTATCCAGTGCAGGGCTTGACCGGGAGTCTGCCGGTACCAGGACATTCGCTGATTTCCAAGACTGACCCCGCTGCTTCTGCAGGCCAGTCTTCCGGTTTGTTGACTGTCTGCCTCTGGTTGAATGAACACGACATCCGAGTGGACACTGTGGTGAATGTAATATATATATGTATATATGATCATTCACACTGTATTTATAAGCGCAGTAGCGCTATCCTACCACTAGGGGGAGTAGCTCTGGGAGTACTCAGGAACTTGTACTGGGCTCCACCCTTGGCTCCGCCCACGACTCCTCCCCCTAGTGCAGATGTATAAATACCCTTGTCCAGCGTCAGCCTGAGTTCACTAAGTGTTCATCAACGGGTAACAGGCTGGTTTTGAAGTAAGTCGATTAAAGCCTAGATTCATATCGGAAACACGTGTCTGGTGAATTGATGGTTCCATCAATTTAATCGACTTACGAAGAGTAACGATCAAGCCTGGACGCCTGGAACTCGACCCGCAGGATGCAGAGGCTAAAGAAATCTTCTCCCACTGAATCTGGTGCTTCAAGGCCTACCTGGCAGAAGCGAGCACAGCCGAAACGACTGAGGATCAGAAGCTAAGTCTACTGCACGCGAGAGTGAGCCACAGAATCTCTACGCAACTAAACTCGGCCAGTTCATATACTGCGGCGCTATCAGTTCTCGATAAAATTTATGTAAGGCCTATTAATGAAGTTTACGCTCGCCAAGTGTTCACAACTCGCTGCCAGCGGCCTACGGAATCACTCACCAAATTTCTAACGGAACTCAATAATTTGTCCAATGACTATAATTACCAAGCGGCTGGCGCAGCTGAACACAGGGAACGTGCGGTACACGATGTTTTTGTAGTGGGCCTCAAGTCTAACTATGTGCGCCAAGGACTGCTGGAAAAGGGGGCCCACGATGGGGGTCTCCTTCCGCAGCCTTAACTCATTCCCCGCGGACCCCGTGACCCAATCATGGGCCCCCGACCAGCGACTCCCCCAGGCCTGTGCTACGCGGTCGCCCAGCCACTATGCTGCCCCAGCCAGCCACTATGCTGCTCCAGCCAGCCACTATGCTGCTCCAGCCAGCCACTATGCTGCTCCAGCCAGCCACCGTGCTGCTCCAGCCAGCCACTCTGCTGCTCCAGCCAGCCACCATGCTGCCCCAGCCAGCCACTATGCTGCCCCAGCCAGCCACTATGCTGCTCCAGCCAGCCACTATGCTGCTCCAGCCAGCCACCATGCTGCCCCAGCCAGCCACTATGCTGCCCCAGCCAGCCACTATGCTGCTCCAGCCAGCCACCATGCTGCTCCAGCCAGCCACTATGCTGCCCCAGCCAGCCACTATGCTGCCCCAGCCAGCCACCATGCTGCCCCAGCCAGCCACCGTGCTGCTCCAGCCAGCCACTATGCTGCTCCAGCCAGCCACTATGCTGCTCCAGCCAGCCACTATGCTGCTCCAGCCAGCCACCATGCTGCCCCAGCCAGCCACTATGCTGCCCCAGCCAGCCACTATGCTGCTCCAGCCAGCCACTATGCTGCTCCAGCCAGCCACCGTGCTGCTCCAGCCAGCCACTATGCTGCTCCAGCCAGCCACCGTGCTGCTCCAGCCAGCCACTATGCTGCTCCAGCCAGCCACTATGCTGCTCCAGCCAGCCACTATGCTGCTCCAGCCAGCCACCGTGCTGCTCCAGCCAGCCACTATGCTGCTCCAGCCAGCCACTATGCTGCTCCAGCCAGCCACTATGCTGCTCCAGCCAGCCACTATGCTGCTCCAGCCAGCCACCGTGCTGCTCCAGCCAGCCACTATGCTGCTCCAGCCAGCCACTATGCTGCTCCAGCCAGCCACTATGCTGCTCCAGCCAGCCACTACGCTGCTCCAGCCTGCCATTTCTGCGGCCAGAACCAGCACCCGCGCAGCACTGCCAGGCCCGCAACGCGACTTGCAGCTGCTGCGGGCGAAAAGGCCATTACGCAAGAGTGTGCCTTGCTAAAAGGGCCCCAGCTTCCAACTCCCCAGCGACTCGAAGTAATCGCTCCCCTCACCTGCAGGACAGCGGGGCCCGAAACGCTGCAGCCTATGCCCCGACTCCGCCCCCCCAAGCCACGTGCGATCCGTGGGGGCCGCCATCTTGGAAAACCTCCACCACGTGGCCGGCCACGTGCCACTCATGGGGGCCGCCATCTTGGACGCCATCTTCCTCGCCTCCCGCCACGTGCGATCCACGGGCCCGATCGGCATCTCCGCGCTCGGAGAGCTCTGTGGAAGAATTCGAATTCGACTATGAACTCAGAGGGCAGTCATCAAGGGGCCACTCCAGCACAGTTGATCGAGCCGCCGACTACCCGCAACTCAGTGCGGTCACTCTGGACCAATCACGACCAAAGAATCTACAAAACTCGATGGCAGAGGTCCATATCAACGGGTACAAAACGCCTTGCCTCTTCGACTCCGGGAGCACGGAGAGCTTCATACATCCAGACCTGGTAAGACGCTGTTCGCTCCCAGTTTTCCCCGTGTAGCAAACTCTCTCGCTCGCTTCAGGCTCCCATTCGGTCCAGATTCAGGGGCGCACCACTGCGACACTCACAATCCGAGGCACTAGCTACTCGAAATTCAAACTCTACGTTTTGCCCGAACTCTGCACGCCACTCTTATTAAGCCTAGACTTCCAATGTAACCTCAAGAGCCTCACCCTCAGCTTCGGAGGGCCCCTACGCCCACTCAGGATCTGGAGCCTCGCTATGCTGTGAATCCCCCTCCTCTCTTCGCCAATCTCACAAAAATACCAACAAGCAAGTGTCTTGGGACTCTAACCCTAACCCTAACTTTTAGACTTTTTCTCCATTGTACATGAGCAATCTGGACTGGCAAAGCACGGAATGTCTCTGCAATGAGGTTACATCATAAGATGATGATGGGAAAGGCTCGGGAATTAAGTCATTGTAAACCTGTAGCCACTCGTAGCAGGCGGTATAGCCTGCAGGATAGGGTATTTGTCAGAGCAGAGGTCAGGTGGTGGTCGTTAAGACCGGGGACAAATTCCGTATGGTGGTCGATTACAGTCAGACCATAAATAGATTGATGCTCCTCGATGCGTATCCCCTCCCCAGAATTGCAGACATGGTAAACCAGATCGCCTAGTACCGGCTCTTTTCCACGGTGGATCTGAAGTTTGCATACCACCAGCTCCTAATCCGCCCGGAGGACCGCCACTGCATGTTATTCGAGGCCGATGGCCGCCTCTTCCATTTCCTCCGGCTCCCTTTAGGCGTCACTAATGGGGTCTCGGTGTTCCAACCAGCAATGTACCGAATGGTGGACCAGTACGGGCTGCGGGCCACGTTTCCGTACTTGGACAATGTCACCATCTGTGGCTATGACCAGCAGGACCAAGACACCAACCTCCACCGTTTTCTCCAGACGGCACAGAAACTGAATCTCACGTACAACAAGGAGAAATGCGTTTTCCGCACAACCAGACTAGCTATACTCAGCTAAGTCATGGAAAACGGAGTCCTGGGCCCAGACCCGGACCGTATGCGGCCCCTCTTAGAACTCCCCGTCCCCCATTGCCCAAAGGCCCTCAAACGGTGCTTGGGCTTCTTTTCCTACTCGCCCAGTGGGTCCCTCAATATGCGGACAAAGCCCGCCCACTCTTTAGGGCCACACGATTTCCCCTGTCAGCCGAGGCATGCCAGGCCTTCGACGGCATCAAGGAGGACATCGCCAAGGCGGTCATGTGGGCGGTGGCTGAATGCACTCCATTTCAGGTAGAGAGCGAAGCCTCAGAGGTAGCTCTTGCAGCCACGTTAAATCAGGCAGGGAAACCAGTTGCATTTTTCTCCCGTACCCTCTCCGCTTCAGAACTCCGACACTCTTCTGTCGAGAAAGAAGCACAAGCCATTGTGGAGGCTATCCGTCACTGGAGGCACTACCTCGCAGACAGGAGGTTTAACCTCATCACCGACCAAAGATCGGTTGCCTTCATGTTCAACAACTCGCAAAGGGGCAAAATTAAAAACGACAAAATTCTGAGGTGGAGGATCGAACTCTGCACATAATTACAATATCGACCCGGGAAGCTCAACAAGCCTCCGGATGCCCTATCCCGCGGGACATGCGCCAGCGCGCAGATCGACCGATTAAAAGTCATCCACAATGACCTCTGCCACCGGGGGTTACATGGCTCGCCCACTACATCAAGGTCCGAAACCTGCCTTTCTCCAAAGAGGAGGTAAAAGCGGTCACCAGGGACTGCCCGATCTGTGCAGAGTGCAAACCACACTTCTATAGACCAGACAGGGCCCACCTGGTCAAGGCTTCTAGGCCCTTTGAACGCCTCGCAATTGATTTCAACGGGCACTCCCTTCAACTAACAAGAACGTTTACTTTTTAAACGCTGTAGACGAGTTCTCCAGTTTCCCATTCGCTATCCCGTGCCCCGACATGAAATGAATGAAATGAAATGAAAAATGAAATGAAATGAAATGAAAATCGCTTATTGTCACGAGTAGGCTTCAATGAAGTTACTGTGAAAAGCCCCTAGTCGCCACATTCCGGCGCCTGTCCGGGGCGTGACCTCCATGACGTCCCACACAGTCAATAGGGCTCTGCATAGCATCTTCATCCTGTTTGGTTCCCCCAGCTACGTACACAGCGACCGGGGTTCGTCCTTCATGATCGACGAGCTGCCTCAGTACCTGCTCGTCAAGGGCATTGCCTCGAGCAGGACTACCAGCTACAACTCCAGGGGGAACGGGCAGGTAGAAAGGGAGAACGTGACGGTCTGGAAGACCGTCCTACTGACCCTGCGGTCTAGAAAGGTCCAAGTCTCCCAGTGGCAGGAGGTACTCCCAGACGCGCTCCACGCTATTAGGTCCCTTTTGTGCACAGCGACCAACCAGACCCCTCACGAGAGGCTCTTCATTTTTTCCAGGGGCACTACCACGGGGGTCTCACTTCCGGCATGGCTGAGGACGCCGGGCTCCGTACTTCTGAGGAAACATATCAGGGCACACAAAACCGACCCCTTGTTGAAAAGGTGCGCCTGCTCCACTCCAACCCCCAGTATGCATTCGTCGAGTTCCCTGACGGCCGTCAGGACACGGTATCCCTCCGGGATCTGGCACCCGCCAGATCCAGCATCCCCTCTACCCCCACAGAAAGACCTCTCACCCTACACCCCATGCTGCCGCCCCCTCGCGCTCCCGAGTGCTCAAGTTCGCTCCACCAGTTCCGCGCACCCACGCCGGCCAGCCCCCAGCGCCCCCAGTCGGTGGTCGAACCAGAAGAGTATGAAGCTCGGACACAACCCTCCCTGGAGTCCGCCATCGTACCCCAGCACACAACACCCATCCAGCCTCCGCAAGAGGCTGCGACCCCGGGGCTCCGCAGATCACAGCGGGCAGTTCGACCACCGGACAGACTTACTTGGTAGGCCACCACCCCCGCTGGACTTGATTTTTGTGCAGGGGATGAATGTGGTGAATGTAACTTAGTAATTCACACTGTATTTACCAATACCATTGTAAGCGCAGTAGCGTTATCCAACCACTAGGGGGAGTAGGTTTGGGAATGCTCAGGAGTTTGTACAGGGCTCCACCATTGGCTCCGCCCACGACTCCTTCTCCTGGACTACTGTATAAATACCCTTATCCAGAGCCAGCCTGCAGTGCATCGAGAGTTCAACGGGTAACAGGCTGGCTCTGTAGTAAGTAGATTAAAACCACTGTTCATATCTTAAAGCACGTGTCTAGTGAATTGATGGTTCCATCACCTGTGTGCTTACTGGTCATCCTGTGTGTCAATCACTGCCTGTCTGCACTCCATTATATACATCGATGTATATTATGACATTCTGGTTCAGTTAGGAAGGTTTCCTACACTTTTGCTGGGACTTGCTGATTTTGGTCTTTTATTTTGACTGGACCACATGCTTGGGAAAGCAAGAGAGGAAAGAAAGTTCGATAGAAACTAGAATGATCTATTTTGAATTTCTATCCTATTCTTGCAGTGATCATTTTTGGAAAATTCTTTTTCAGGCATTAGAACGGGAGGATTGGCAGCTGGGCAACTGGAACCAAATATAACATCAAGATCTGGCAGTCACTCAATTCATTAGCATATAAATTTCACAAACTGTCAATGTGTTTCTCTGTTCTGACTGAGGGAAGAGATTTCAAACATCAGTGTGACTGGAAAAGCCCCGAGATCCACACACACCTGAGTGGGAGTGTTCCAGTGAACTGACTGTGGAAAGAGCTTCAACATGTTACACTGCCTGAAAAATCATCTTGTTTCCTCTTGTGGGAGAGTCTGGGACCAGAGGGCATAATTTCAGAGTAAGGAGTCTCAAATTTAGGACAGAGACGAGGAAGCATTCTTCCATCAGAGGGTAGTGAATCTGTGGAATTCTTTCACTGGCATTCTGTCTCTGGAGTTTACCAAAAAAAGTCGGAGGCGAAGTTGGCTTTAACCGGATGGACCACTGGGTGGCGCAGTGGCTCTTTCATCGAGGGGCCTTGAGTTCAGACACATCCCAGACAGGACTGGTGAGAAATATCTGTCTGGGAAAGGGGAGAAAGGATCAGTGCCGATGGACCTGAGAGAAAGGAGTTCAGCAAAGTCTTATTTTCTTCATTTTTCATTCAATATTTATTAAAAATTCAGAGAAAATATTACACAAACGCTTATTTTGAAGTTAACAAAAGGGAACATAATGATTGAGGGTCACACTGAGATGAGAACACATGCCCTCTGAGCTGCCAAATGAATGTACAACTGTGACAGGCACAAGAAAGGGAACATGAGCTCAACATAAAGGGAAGGTAACAGTTGTGAATAAGGAACGTGATAAGTTATTTATTTATACAAGGCATTGAGGGAATTGATTGGCTACAATTACATTACAGCCAAAATTATCTCATACATTTCAAAATGAAAATAGAAATACTGTCCATGATTGTCTCAGTTACCGATGCAGAATAATAAAGAGAGGATTTTACTGTTCGAGTCACCAAGAGGAGATATTGTATTTGTGTCACACACAGATCATAATAAACAGCTGAGGGAAATCTACAGCATCCGAACGTCAACCCATCACTTGATCTGTAAAAGAGAGAGAAAATTATGAAGCAGATGTTTACGATCTGTGACATTGATGTTAAAGTTTTTAATCAATCAAACATTTAGAGATGTTTTAAACGGTTTCTGCCGGTTTGAAGGGTGAGTGGATTGAATCTTCTCACCTTCACCAGAGTGACTGCAGCGCTGTAGGACATGCTCAGGAAGAACAGGGTGATGAATGTGGAAGCGGTTGTCCAGATGTTCCCGTTATCATCCTCATTGTCTTCAGTCCAGGTGTGGTCTGTGGTATCTACGGCGATAGAGCCAAATAAATATAATCAGATTGGTTATTAATACAGGATATATTTTTAATATTCTCGTTTTATTTCCTTAAGCTGATCATTCATTCTTTAATATATTTTTCTTTGCATATCTACTGTTGAGTTTGTGACACTCAGAAATTGATCTCTCTTACTTTTTTTTCTAGTTAAGGGGCAATTAAGCGTGGCCAATCCACCTACCCTGCACATCTTTGGGTTGTGGGGGTGAGACCCACAGGTCACGGGAAGAATGTGTAAACTCCACTGGGACCCAGACCCAGGAGCGGGATCAAAGCGAGATCCTTAGCGCCATGAGGTAGCAGTGCTAACCACTATGCCACCGTGCTGCACTTGCCTGACGTTTGAGTTTTTTCTGCAGCATTTGTGTCGGTGTAGATTTTAAATTTCTGTTTTGGTTTGCTCCTCTGTTGTGTGTCCAAATGTCTGTGTAGGTTCACTGTGTTTTCATTCTGTCAATGAACATGGCATGCCAATGAACATGCCATGGAAACCTCTGCAAGACGTGCCAGATCATCGACATAGACACCACCATTAAATGTGATAAAACCACCCATCAGGTACATTGTACATACTCGTACAACACGGCCAACGTTGTCTACCTCATACGCTGCAGGAAAGGACGTCCCAAAGCGTGGTACATTGGCGAGACCATGCAGACCCTGCGAGAACAAATGTACGGGCATCACGCGACAATCACCAGGCAGGAATGTTCCCTTCCAGTCGGAGAACACTACAGCAATCAAAGGCATTCAGCCTCTGATCTCCGGGTAACCGTTCTCCAAGTCGGCCTTCAGCAGAAACTAATAGCCAAGTTCCGCACACATGAGTGCGACCTCAACCGGGATCTTGGATTCATGTCGCATTACATTCATCCCCCACCATCTGGCCTGGACTTGCGGAATCCGACAAACTGTTCTGGCTTGAGACAATTCACACCTCTTTAACCTGGGGTTACCCCTCTCTCTGGATCTGTAAAGACTTAATTACCTGAAAATGCTCGCATTCTGAGCATTGTCTGGCATCTTTGAATTCGTCTACATATATGTTTCTGGAACACACCTCTTCATTCATTCACCTGAGGAGGGGACTGTGCTCCGAAAGCTCGTGTTTGAAACAAACCTCTTGGACTTTAACCTGGTGTTGTGAGACTTCTTACTGTGCTCACCCCAGTCCAACGCCGGCGTCTCCACATCATGGCTGCTATGTACACCGCAAACTGCCAGCTCAAAGTGGAGAGGATCTCCAGGACGATCGTGCATATAGACACTGACGTTAAGTTTCTACAAAGATGCAAGAAAGCAGTCAAGATCCCGAAAGGGCCACAGATCACAAACCCACTCAAGTCGACCTGCAATACAGCACAGACTACACTGAGAGACTCTGCCATCGCACCACTCTCACACTCCTCAACCACCTCGTACGCCAGCTCTACAGCAGACGACGCAACCTGGAAACCAAGACAGAGGCCATATTCTCAACTTGTGCTCAGGAAGCAGCAGACCAGCTGCGTAACACCGCCAAACAGATGGGACAACGATACTATGCCACCTATATGCACATCAAGAACAGGAAGCTTGAGAAACCCGGCATCACCACCAGCAGCAACCAAGCCTCTCCCGGGACCACAGTACAAAACCATACAGGGAAATCTATTGTCAACTTGTCGGACTACACCCTTCAACCAGACGAAATGAAGTCCTCAGCAGAGGGCTCAATTTCTGCACCACCACCAAAATGGACCCCATCAGTCTCGCGGCAGACATGGAGGAACTCATCAGGTGAATGAGGCTCCGGGAATTCTTCCACAGACCTCAAGAGGCCAACAGCGAACCCGAAGAGACCACCAATGAACCGGACCAGCAGACCGAGAGATCTGCAGGGCGGCAACTGAAGAGGAAAGAGTCGAATTGGACCCCTCTGGAAGGCCGCTGCCCTAGAGTTGACATGTACGCTCAAGCTGTCAGGAGTCGCGTCAATGTGAGATTCATCAGTCACATTCACAAGACAGCCCTGAACGTCACCCAAGCACAATGCAAAACCATCCGCGCTCTCAAGACCAACCGTAACATTGTTATCTAACCAGCAGACAAAGGAGGGGCAACCGTCATACTGAAGAGAACGGACTACTGCAAAGAAGTATACCAACAACTCAACAACCAGGAACACTACAGACAGTTACCCTATATCCGACCAAGGAACACATCCGCCAACTCAACAGACTGATCAAGACCTTGGATCCAGACCTTCAGAGCACCCTGCGTGCTCTCATACCACTTACTGCCCGCATTGGAGATCTCTACTGCCTCCCGAAAATACACAAGGCCAACACACCAGGCCGTCCTATCGTTTTAGGCAATGGGACCCTGTGTGAGAACCTCTCTGGCTATATTGAGGGCATCTTGAAACCCATCGTACAAGATGGACACGACGGACTTCGTACAGAAACTCAGCACCCCTGGACCAGTTGAACCAGGAACATTCCTCGTCACAATGGACGTCTCGGCACCCTACACCAGCATCCCCATGATGATGGCATTGCTGCAACAGCCTCAGTACACAACACCGACAACTGCCAATCTCCAGACGCAATTCTGCAACTCATCCGCTTCATTCTGGATCACAACGTCTTCACCTTCGACAACAAGTTCTTAATCAAGACGAACGGAACAGCCATGGGGAGAAAATTTGCACATCAATACGCAAACATCTTCATGCACAAGTTTGAACAAAACCTCCTCATCACACAGGACCTTCAACCGACATTATACACCAGTTACATAAGAACATAAGAACTAGGAGCAGGAGTAGGCCACCTGGCCCCTCGAGCCTGCTCCGCCATTCAATTAGATCATGGCTGATCTTTTGTGAACTCAGCTCCACTTTCCGGCCCGGTCACCATAACCCTTAATCCCTTTATTCTTCAAAAAACTATCTATCTTTACCTTAAAAACATGTAATGAAGGAGCCTCAACTGCTTCACTGGCAAGGAATTCCATAGATTCACAACCCTTTGGGTGAAGAAGTTCCTCCTAAATTCAGTCCTAAATCTACTTCCCCTTATTTTGAGGCGATGTCCCCTAATTCTGCTGTCACCCGCCAGTGGAAACAACCTGCCCGCATCTATCCTATCTATTCCCTTCATAATTTTAAATGTTTCTATAAGATCCCCCCTCATCCTTCTAAATTCCAACGAGTACAGTCCCAGTCTACTCAACCTCTCCTCATAATCCAACCCCATCAGCTCTGGGATTAACCTAGTGAATCTCCTCTGTACACCCTCCAGCGCCAGTATGTCCTTTCTCAAGTAAGGAGACCAAAACTGAACACAATACTCCAGGTGTGGCCGCACTAACACCTTATACAATTGCAACATAACCTCCCTAGTCTTAAACTCCACCCCTCTAGCAATGAAGGACAAAATTCCATTTGCCTTCTTAATCACCTGTTGCACTTGTAAACTAACCTTCTGTGACTCATGCACTAGCACACCCAAGTCTCTCTGAACAGCGGCATGCTTTAATATTTTATCGTTTAAATAATAATCCCGTTTGCTGTTATTCCTACCAAAATGGATAACCTCACATTTGTCAACATTGTATTCCATCTGCCAGACCCTAGCCCATTCACTTAATCTATCCAAATCCCTCTGCAGACTTCCAGTATCCTCTGCACTTTTCGCTTTACCACTCATCTTAATGTCATCTGCAAACTTGGACACATTGCCCTTGGTCCCCAACTCCAAATCATCTATGTAAATTGTGAACAATTGTGGGCCCAACACGGATCCCTGAGGGACACCACTAGCTACTGATTGCCAACCAGAGAAACACCCATACTCCCCACTCTTTGCTTTCTATTAATTAACCAATCCTCTATCCATGCTACTACTTTACCCTTAATGCCATGCATCTTTATCTTATGCAGCAACCTTTTGTGTGGCACCTTGTCAAAGGCTTTCTGGAAATCCAGATATACCACATCCATCGGCTCCCCGTTATCTACTGCACTGGTAATGTCCTCAAAAAATTCCACTAAATTAGTTAGGCATGACTTGCCCTTTACGAACCCATGCTGCGTCTGCCCAATGGGACAATTTCTATCCAGATGCCTCGCAATTTCTTCCTTGATGATAGATTCCAGCATCTTCCCTACTACCGAAGTTAAACTCACTGGCCTATAATTTCCTGCTTTCTGCCTACCTCCTTTTTTAAACAGTAGCGTCACGTTTGCTAATTTCCAATCCACCGGGACCACCCCAGAGTCTAGTGAATTTCGGTAAATTATCACTAGTGCATCTGCAATTTCCCTAGCCATCTCTTTTAGCACTCTGGGATGCATTCCATCAGGGCCAGGAGACTTGTCTACCTTTAGCCCCATTAGCTTGCCCATCACTCCCTCCTTAGTGATAACAATCCTCTCAAGGTCCTCACCTGTCATAGCCTCATTTCTATGAGTCGCTGGCATTTGTGTCTTCCAGTGTGAAGACCGACCCAAAAAACCTGTTCAGTTCCTCAGCCATTTCCTCATTTCCCATTATTAAAACTCCCTTCTCATCCTCTAAAGGACCAATATTTACCTCAGCCACTCTTTTTTGTCTTATATGTTTGTAAAAACTTTTACTGTCTGTTTTTATATGCTGAGTAAGTTTACTCTCATACTCTATCTTACTCTTCTTTATAGCTTTTTTTTAGTAGCTTTCTGTTGCCCCCTAAAGATTTCCCAGTCCTCTAGTCTCCCACCAATCTTTGCCACTTTATATGCTTTTTCCTTCAATTTGATACTCTCCCTTATTTCCTTAGATATCCACGGTCGATTTTCCCTCTTTCTTCCGTCCTTCCTTTTTGTTGGTATAAATCTTTGCTGAGCACTGTCAAAAATCGCTTGGAAGGTTCTCCACTGTTCCTCAACTGTTCCAGCATAAAGTCTTAGCTCCCAGTCTACCTTAGCTAGTTCTTCTCTCAGCCCCTTGTAATCTCCTTTGTTTAAACACAAAACACTAGTATTTGATTTTACTTTCTCACCCTCCATCTGTATTTTAAATTCCACCATATTGTGATCGCTCCTTCCGAGAGGATCCCTAACTATGAGATCATGAATCAATCCTGTCTCATTACACAGGACAAGATCTAGGACCGCTTGTTCCCTCGTAGGTTCCATTACATACTGTTCTAGGAAACTATCGCGGATACATTCTATAAACTCCTCCTCAAGGTTGCCTTGACCGACCTGGTTAAACCAATCGACATGTAGATTAAAATCCCCCATGATAACTGCTGTACCATTTCTACATGCATCAGTTATTTCTTTGTTTATTGCCTGCCCCACCATATCGTTACTATTTGGTGGCCGATAGACTACTCCTATCAGTGACTTTTTCGCCTTACTGTTCCTGATTTCCACCCAAATGGATTCAACCTTATCCTCCATAGCACCGATGTCATCCCTTACTATTGCTCGGATGTCATCCTTAAATAACAGAGCAACACCACCTCCCTTACCATTCACTCTGTCCTTCCGAATAGTTTGATACCCTCGGATATTTAACTCCCAGCCGTGACCATCCTTTAACCGTGTTTCAGTAATGGCCACTAAATCATAGTCATTTACGATGATTTGTGCCATCAACTCATTTACTTTATTCCGAATACTACGAGCATTCACGTAAAGTACACTTATGTTGGTTTTTTTACCTCTGTTTTGAATCTTAACATCTCCAGTTTTATTCCTTTTGTTATTACTGGGCCTATTCACTGAGCTCCCCTCAGTCACTGTACCTTGTACTGTCGCCCTTTTAGATTTTTGACTATGTCTTCTCTGCCTTGCACTTTGCCCCTTACTTCCTTTTGCTTCTGTCCCTGTTTCACTACCTTCCAACTTCCTGCATCGGTTCCCATCCCCCTGCCACATTAGTTTAAACCCTCCCCAACAGCCCTAGAAAACACCCCCCCTAGGACATCGGTTCCAGTCCTGCCCAGGTGCAGACCGTCCGGTTTGTACTGGTCCCACCTCCCCCAGAACCGGTCCCAATGCCCCAGTAATTTGAATCCCTCCCTCTTGCACCATCTCTCGAGGCACGCATTCATCCTATCTATCCTGACATTCCTACTCTGACTAGCTCGTGGCACTGGTAGCAATCCTGAGATTACTACCTTTGAGGTCCTACTTTTTAGTTTAACTCCTAACTCCCTGAATTCCGCTTGTAGGACCTCATCCCGTTTTTTACCTATATCGTTGGTGCCTATGTGCACCACGACAGCTGGCTGTTCACCCCCCCCCCCCCCCACACCCAGAATGTCCTGCAGCCGCTCCGAGACATCCTTGACCCTTGCACCAGGGAGGCAACATACCATCCTGGAGTCTCGATTGCGTCCACAGAACCGCCTGTCTATTCCCCTTACGATCGAGTCCCCTACCACAATAGCCCTGCCATTTTTCTTCCTGCCCTGCTGTGCAGCAGAGCCAGCCACGGTGCCATGAACCTGGCTGCTGCTGCCTTCCCCTGGTGAGCCATCTCCCTCAACAGTATCCAAAGCGGTATATCTGTTTTGCAGGGAGATGACCGCAGGGGACACCTGCACTGCCTTCCTACTCTTGATCTTTCTTTTGGTCACCCATTTTCTATCTCCCTCAGTAACCTTCACCTGCAGTGTGACCAACTCGCTAAACGTGCTATCCACGACCTCCTCAGCATCGCGGATGCTCCAAAGTGAGTCCATCCGCAGCTCCAGAGCCGTCAAGCGGCCTAACAAGAGCTGCAACTGAACACACTTCTTGCACGTGAAGGAGCCAGGGACAGTGGACGTGTCCCTGAGCTCCCACATTGCACACGAGGAGCATGACACGGGTCTGGGATCTCCTGCCATGTCTTAAACCCATGGTAAACTTAAACAACTAGAATTTCAAAATAAAAATAAATAAATTAGACAATGGAAAGAAAAAGAGAGACTACTTACCAGTCACTTACCAGGGTTAAAAAGCACCTCCTCACACTCTGCACCGAATTATCTCACTGCACCAAATTACCAAGTTTCAATCCCCACTCTGGATGAGTCTCACTCCGGATGTGTCTCCTGGAAAAGTGCTAGCTTACTGTGTGCGCTGTCTGTCTGTCTTTTATACAGACCTCAGCTAACCGGTGACTCAAAAAATACCTTAACTTCAAAGAGAAGAATACAATGTGCCCCTAAACAGGCCTCAGGTGATTGACAGATAACTGCCTCTCAGCAATTAGGGTGGGGGCAGCTTCAACCAATCAGACACTAAGCTCCACACTGCACTTTTAACTGAAAAACAGCAGAATTAGATTTTCCACTTACCTTTGCTGATTTACCTCACTGCGCCAAATTACCAAGTTTCAATCCCCACTCTGGATGAGTCTCACTCCGGATGAGTCTCCTGGAAAAGTGCTAGCTTTTACATACATGTCATACATCGATGACATTTTTTTCCTTTGGACCCACGGCGAGGAATCACTGAAACGACTACACGATGACATCAATAAGTTCCAACCCACCATCAGACACACCATGGAATACTCTCCAAAATCAGTTGCATTCTTGGACACACTCATCTCCAACATGGACGGTCACCTCAGCACTTCGCTTTACTGCAAGCCCACGGATAACCTCATGATGCTCCACTTCTCCAGCTTCCACCCTAAACACATTAAAGAAGCCATCCCCTATGGACAAGCCCTCCGTATATACAGGATCTGCTCAGACGCGGAGGACAGTAACAGATATCTACAGACGCTGAAGGATGCCATTGTATGAACGGGATATGGCGCTCGACTCATCGATCAACAGTTCCAACGCGCGACAGCAAAAAACCGCACCATCCTCCTCAGAAGACAAACATGGGACACAACCGACAGAGTACCCTTCATCGTCCAGTACATTCCCGGAGCAAAGAAACCAAGATATCTTCTTCGCAGTCTTCAAGACATCATCGTTGAAGATGAACATCTTGCCAAGTTTATCCCCACACAACCACTACTGGCCTTCAAACAACTGCGCAACCTCAAACAAGCCATTATTTGCAGCAAACTACCCAGCCTTCAGAACAGTGAAAATGACACCACACAACCCTACCATGGCAATCTCTGCAAGACGTGCCAGATCATCGACATGGATACTACCATTACACGTGAGAACACCACCCACCAGGTACGCGGTACATACTCGTGCGACTCGGCCAACGTTGTCGACCCCATACGCTGCAGGAAAGGATGTCCCGAAGCGTGGTACATTGGCGACACCATGCAGACGCTGCGACAACGAATGAACGGGCATTGCACGACAATCACCAGGTAGGAATGTTCCCTTCCAGTCGGGGAACACTTCAGCAGTCAAGGGCATTCAGCCTCTGATCTCCGGGTAAGCGTTCTCCAAGGCAGCCTTCAGGACACGCGGCAACGCAGAATCGCCGAGCAGAAACTAATAGCCAAGTTCCGCACACATGAGTGCGACCTCAACCAGGACCTGGGATTCATGTCGCATTACATTCATCCCCCACCATCTGGCCTGGGCTTGCGAAATCCTACCAATTCACACCTCTTAAACCTGGAGATACCCCTATCTCTGGATCTGTAAAGATTTAGTTACCTGCAAATGCTCGCATTCAAAGCATTGTCTTGCATCTTTGAATTTGTCTATATATATGTTTCTGGAACATACCTCTTCATTCACCTGAGGAAGGAGCAGTGCTCCGAAAGCGAGTGTTTGAAACAAACCTGTTGGACTTTAACCTGGTATGAAAGACTTCTTACATTGTGTCAATGAGTATTGATCTGTGTATTTGTGTGTCATCGCCTGAGAGTATACTTTGTTTATCCTCTGTCAATGTGTATGTATGAGTGTTTTATTGTTTGTGTTGAAATCTATGTTTATATATTATTGCCTGTGTTAACATGTGTTTATACTTTCCTGCCCAGTAATATATGTGTTAATGTGTCTTTTTGCCTTCAACTTGCATGTCAGTGTATTAATGTTTGTGTCTGGATAAGTGCGTTTGTGTGTGTGTGTGTGTGTGTGTGACTGTGTGTTTGTTAATGCGTGTATTTCAGCATACAATCATCATCACATAATCCCTACTTTGGAGAACGAGGCCATTCGGCCCATTGTGTCTGCACCGACCCGCCAAAAGAACACCCTACCGAGTTGCACGCCCTGCCTATCCCCAGAACCTCATAACACCACCTAACATTTTGGGCGACAAAGGGTAATAGAGCATGGCCAATCCACCGAACCTGCACAGCTTTGGTCTGTGGGAGGAAACCGGAGCACGTGGAGGAAACGGGAACAGACATGGGAGAACGTGGAAACTCAACACAGACAATCACCAAGGCTGGAATTGAACCCGGGTTTATGGCGCTGTGAGGCAGCAGTGCTATTTATGCATTGATGGTTGTTTATAACTAACTATTGCTGTGTATTGAAGCCTCAATGTGCACTAATGTGTGTTTGTGTTAGCATGTGTACGAGTATACTAATATGTGTCTACGTGTGTGCAGAAGTGTGCTAATGTGAACTATTGTCTCTGTTTTAATGGAAATATTACTGTCATTGTGAAATGGTGTGATTATGGGCGACACGGTAGCACAGTGGTTAGTACTGTTGCTTCACAGTGCCAGGGACCCAGGTTCGATTCCCGCGTGGGTCACTGTCTGTGCGGAGTCTGCACGTTCTCCCTGTGTCCACGTGGGTTTCGATCGGGTGCTCCGGTTTCCTCCCACAAGTCCCGAAAGACGTGCTTGAGAGGTAATTTGGACATTCTGAGTTCTCCCTCTGTGTACTCGAACAGGCGCCAAGCGTGTGGCGACTCGGTGTTTCTCACAGTAACTTCTTGCAGTGTTAATGTAAGCCTACTTGTGACAATAAACATTATTGTTACTATTATGTATATGTTATTGCTTACATTTGTGTTTCATATTCTTGTGTCAGTCTGCTTGTCTGGTTTTATATGTTCGTGTTTGCATATTTGTGTATCTGTGTGGACATGTGGGTGCATGTGCATATTTGTGTGTACTTATGTGCCGGCTTGTGTGTGTGGATTTGTGTGTGTGTGTGTATGTATGTACACGTGTGTCTCTGTGCGTATAAACGTGTGCTTTTTTGTGTTTATGTGCATGTTTGTAAATTTTTGTTCATTTATGTGGATATGTATACATGTGTTTCTGTGTGTGAACCTAGGTGTGTGTTTGTGTCTATGTGTGCTCGTGTGTATGTTTGTGGGTGTGTACGTGTGCAGGTACGTGTTTATTCCTGTTTATCTGTCTGTATATTTGTATCAGCTGCCTGTAGCTTTGCCAGTTGTGGGTATTATTGATACCGATGTAGAATATGTTGAACTTTCTGCTTATAAATGTGTTTTCTGTGAGTTGCAAGCTGACATCAGGTGACCGAATGTAAAAATATACAAGGTGCCTCAGGAGAGAACAGTGAAAACACAGGGAGAATTCAATCACCAGTCTGGATTTGGATTATGCAAAATCAGTTATCGCATATGGATAAGAGGAACAAGGGTGCTAAAGAAAATTATGTTGTGTGAATAGATATTTTAAGAATATCTTTAGCATGTTGTCATTTACAATCTTCAGCCAGTAAGCTGCATGCCGTCTTGTAATGTCAGTAACTGAATTCTTAGTGTAGAGACACATCCACTCCCAAATTCCCTGCTTGGGGCGTAGGTAGATAGTGATTTAATAGTCTCTCCCTCTCTGGTCAGCTGAACAAATTATCTTTGGGTTCCCCCTGCTGATGAGGTGGAGATACAGAGAGTTCACTCATCACCTTCCTCCTCTATTGGTCGGGAACGTGGAGGTAAAATTGGTTTATATTGCCCCTCCTCCTCTCTCTATTGGGGAAGTGGGCGTACAGTGCATTAATTTAGGCCCTCTCCCTTTCTTTGTTGGAAGCGGCTGCACAGTGAATTAACTAATGCCCCAGCTCTTTGGTGGGAAAGTGGGGGTACAGTGATAATTAATGCTCCTCCCCCACTCTTTGTTGGGGAGCGGTGATACACTGGATTAACTACTGCCCCCCCCCCCCCCATATGCTTTGGTGAGGAAGTGAGGGGTATAGTGGGTTCACTAAGTCCCCTTCCTCTTTGTTGGGGAGTTGGGGTGCAGGGCATGAGCTAACGTCCATTCCCCACTCTCTATTGGAGAAGTGGGGGTGAAGTGCATTCACTAATGCCCCTCCCCCTCTCTATTTTGGGATGTGGGGGTACAGTGGATTAACTACTGCCCCTTCCCCCTCTCTGTTTTGGGATGTGGGGGTACAGTTGATTACTTTATGCTCCCTCCTCTCTCTTTTGAGGAAGTGGGGGTACAGTGGATTAACTAAAGCCCCTCCTCCTGTCTCTGCTGGGGAAGTGGAGGTACAGTGGATTTACTAATGCCCCTCCTCCTGATTTTGTAGGAGAGGTGGAGATGTAATGGATTCACAATTTCTCTTTCCCCTCTCCTTGATGGGTGATTGTTGGTCCATGTTTCTGTTTGATTCTCAATTCAGTTCCCAGTGGGTGTAATGCAGCAATTTAAAGCTGACATTAATTTTAAATTCACCTGAGGAAGGAGCAGTGCTCCGAAAGCTAGTGTTTGAAACAAACCTGTCAGACTTTAACCTGGTTGTGTAAGACTTCTTACTGTGATCAATTTTAAAGGGATGGACAATGGGAGAAGCAGGAACACCGAGATCTAAATGCGATGGGTTTATGTGTCTGAAATGGGAAAGTGTCCGATTTCTCCTCAGCGGGAGGAAAGTCAATGAAGATATTTTGCTGAATCCTGGAATGAATGAGTTTTACTCTGTCTCTAACCCAGGGTGTATCTGAGCTGGGAGCTCTGGTTGTATCAGACGGGGCTGAGACCTGTAGAAATCCGGGTCTCATTGAACAGATCTAATATCAGCAAAGTGGAAGTGCCATTAATTAAACGGCTGTACATTTAAATCACAATTGGAGGGGAAAAAAACCTTTATTATTTTTATTTTAGTTCGAAATGCAATTGATAGATTCTCATTGACATGAATTAACGGTGTCCATCAGAGCGAGGGAAATGTTCACAAAACTGGGTTTACCGCTGGATTTATCAACCGTTCTGTTGATGATCTTCAAGGGGATGGCTTCATGTCCCACCACACAGGAGTAAGAAGCGCCGCTGGCCCACTCCTCCGCTGCAAAGGATAACAGGCTGTACATGAAGAAGGAGCTATTGCCGTTCTCCGCCATCACCTCGGTGTTCTTGTAGTTCCCGGGATTCACCGGCTTGTCATTGACGGTCCACTTGACGAAGATCTCTCGGGGGGAGAAACCTCTCACTAAGCAGCTGAGGGAGACGAATCTCTGAGCGGAGACGTCTTCAGCCGAGGGCAGGAGGACAGAGACGGACGGTTCCCACGGATTGGGATCTGCAGAAAATGTACAATAAATGTCAATAAAATGGGGAATTCCGGAGACAATGGAACCGCGGGTTAGATGTGAGAGAAATGTGTTTTGTGTTGGATTTTAAAGGTTTCCATTTTCCACTTTGGGATCTGTCCGGGTTCCCAGCTCGGAGCAGAGGTGGACACAATCCTTTTCCCTGAGAACTTACGAATATTGGATTCGAAAGTTTCAGAAAGTGTACAGCAGGGAAACAGGCCATTCGGCCCAACTGTTCTGTGCTGGTGTATAAGCTTCACACTAAACTCCCCCTACCTCACGCCCAGAGGATTGGAAACTGCCAATGTAACACCCTTATTAAAAAGGGAGGGAGACAAAAACAGGTAACTATAGGCCAATGACCTTAACAGCTGGGCATTTAGACATACAGGATATAATTAAGCAGAGTCAGCACGGCTTTGCGAAGGTAAATCATGCTTCACAAATTTATTGCAATTTTTTGAGGTGATAACGAGAAGGCTAGAGAGAGGGAAACCAATAGTTGTAATATACATGAATTTCAAAACTGTGTTTAATAAGTGAATGTGCTATTCCCACGGCTGCAGATACAAAAATAGGTAGAAAGGCAAGTGGTGAGGACATAAAGTCTACAGAGGAACAGAGCCAGCTTACGTTACTGAGTAAAATGTTGGCAGATGGAATATGATGCAGGAAAATGTGAGCTGAGACACTTTGGTCGGAGGAGGAACATAACGAAATATTATTTAGATGGACAAAGACTGGGGAAAGCTGAAGTAACGGGGGAATTGGGGGTTCTCGTGCAGAAACCACATAAAGCAAGTTCTGCAGGTAAGATGGAGACAAATTGAATGTTGGCATTTATTTCAATGGGAATAGAATATAAACATGGGGAAGTCGAGCTCAAATTATACAAGGCATTAGTTAGACTACACTTGATACACTTTGAATAGTTTTGTTGCCCTTATCTGAGGAAGACAGGTTGGTTTTGAAGGCAGTCCAGAGAAGGATCACGAGGTTGACCCCGAGTATGGAGGGATTTTCTTCAGAGGAGAGGTTAAGTAGACATAGAATTTACAGTGCAGAAGGAGGCCACTCGGCCCATCGAGTCTGCACCGGCTCTTGGAAAGAGCACCCTACCCAAGGTTAACACCACCACCCTATCCCCATAACCCAGTAACCCCACCCAACACTAAGGGCAATTTGGACACTAAGGGCAATTTATCATGGCCAATCCACCTAAGCTGCACATCTTACCGACTGTGGGAGGAAACCGGAGCACCCGGAGGAAACCCACGCACACACGGGGAGGATGTGCAGACTCGGCACAGACAGTGACCCAAGCCAGAATCGAACCTGGGACCCTGGAGCTGTGAAGCGCTTGTGCTATCCACAATGCTACCGTGCTGGGTTGTACTTATTGGAGTTTAGAAGAATGAAGGCGACCTAATTGAGACATGAAAGATTCTCCGGGAGCTTCTTAGGATAGACGCTGAGAGGTTGTTTTCCCTTGTAGGAGCGTCTCGGAGCAGTGCAGGATCACAAAGTGAGGGTTCACCCATTTAAGACAGAGATGAGAAGGAATTTCCTCTCTCAGAGGGTCGTGAAGCTGTGGAATTATGTAACGCAGGGGGCTGTAGATTCTGGGTTGTTCAGTATGTTCAAGGTTGAGAGAGGCGCATTTTAAATCAGTAAAGACGGCAAGAGATATGGGGATAAGGCGGGAAAGAGGAGTTGAAGATTATCACATCAGATCAGTCAGGACGTCACTGCAGGCTGGACCGGTGTTGATGGGCCCAGTGGCCTACATCTGCTCCTAAGTCTTATGGTCTGCAGTCTCGTTCCATCTAATCCCAATATCACTGCTTTTAATCCATTGTTCATTCGTCTGCATGTCAATTTCCCCCTTAAACTCTAAGAGCCCAGAGTATTTAGTTAGTGGAATTACCAATCAGAATGGACCATAAATACACTGAATGCTAAATACTGACCGCTGCACTGGCACTAGAAATAGACACAATGACTCACTTATTGCTTCAGTCTCACCGCTCACCTATTTTTTTGTGGATTGAAATTCTTAAAGGAGTTGGCAGGTCCTGATGGCTCGCCACACATTCAAACTCAGCCCCACTCAGCCAGGCTTGTGTCGAGATGTTTAATTTGCCGACCACGCTCTCAGTATCTGCCCCAGGCTGGTCGGCAATCTCTGATTTCAGCGGCTTCTTCGCTTCACTCCAGGACACGTTGACTCCATAAGGAGCATTCGAAATGACGCAGGTTAAGGTTACAGTCGCCTCCAGTAAGACCTGTTCTATTGGAGGTGGCAGGATTGTTACTGAGGCAACAGTGCAAAGGGAAGGATCTGTGATTGAAAACATGAAAATTAACCCAAGTTTCAGCTTCATAATCAGGATAGCATGATTCAGCCTTCACTCTCTAAATGGGAATAAAGCAACTTCAAAATATCAACCCCGACAGACCGCCTTTAATCTTCGATATACAATAGAAAACCAGCGTGTTCTGTGAAAACTATTATAGAATAATAGATCACTACAGTGCAGAAGAGGACCATTCGGCCCATGGAGTCTGCACCGACCCTCGAAAGAGCACTCTATCTTGGGCAATTCCCCCACCCTATCCCTGTAACCTCACAACCCCACCTAATCTTTGGACATTCAGTGACAATGTAGGATGACCAATTCACCTAACCTGCACATATTTGCCTGCGGGAGGAAACCGAAGCACCTGGAGGAAACCCGTGCAGAGACGGCGAGAAGGTGTAAATTCCACAGTCACCCGGCGTCAGTATTGAACCTGATCCCAGGCACAGTGAGGCCTCAATGCTAACCACTATTGTGAAAATCGTTTAGCCCCGGTATTTTAATGAATCAGTATTGCAGCATTCCCAATGCAATACATAATTCCTGACCTCGGGAACGCAGTCATGAATGCTAATTTATAAATAGGTTGGATGAATTTTCCAACACTTTCCCCCGGAGCTGTTATCAGTAAAGGGTTCCTGACACCCACTGCCTCTGAAATATAATTAGCTGTTTCGGAATAAAGCTGATATCAATTCCACCTCACTCACTAAATGATTTCAAAATAGTGGAAGCATTCTTTGCTGTTCTGATAACATCCTGAATGGGGAGCAATCCTAATGCAGCTCTTACATCAGAATGAAACACAAACTACATGGCAGTAAATTAGAAGTTACTCTGTGCTTTGTACTAACTTCAGTAAATTCCTGATTTGGATTAACATCAGAGTGCAGGATGATTTATTGTTTCCTCTGTTTGTGTCTCTTACCAGACGCGGTGATGTTGTGACTTTGGATGACCTCTTGATGAATGACCTGGCAGGTATAGACCGCTTTGCTGAACCATTCCCCAGCGGAGACTGTCAGCCGACTGCTCGCCGAGAAGTTCCCATTCAGTTCACAGGCGGGGGAGGTGACAATTCCTGAACCCATGGCTTGTCCATTCTTCAGCCACTTCACGTTAATTGAGTTTGGACGGAAATTGTTGATTGAACAGACCATGGTAGCAAATTTCTGTCTTGAGATTTCTTCGTTGGAACTCACGGTGAGGAGAACATTTGGATGGATGTCATTTCCACCACCTTCAAAAACACAAGTTAACATTTCTTGCAGAAGATCTTGTAACAAATAAAATGATTTATTATGTTTTAACTGTTTATCTGCAGTCAATATTTTTCGCCAAGAATCAGAACTATGCAGAGTACCATAAACGTATCATAAATAACCAAAGTTGTAAATAAAATAATCAAAGCAGTTCTGTTTGTCACAGGTTCCACAATACTTACATGGCATTTCAATACTCTTGTCTGAGCCGCTGTGTCGAACCTCACAGCTGATTTTGCTGCATCCCCCCTCTGACTCGGTGATGGTTAACTGGCTGCTCAGGGTGTAGGTTCCCTTCTTGTTTCTCACTGACGGGTATTTCTTAACTCCAGTGGTGATCAGCTGCCCATCTTTCTTCCAAGTAAGGCTGGTGATTTCTGGGGAGTAGTCCATCGCCAAACAGCCAACGGTTACGGAGCCGTCGGTGTTGTGTTGCTGGCAGGAGGAGACCAGGCTGTAGAGAGTGGGCGGAGACGGTGTCGCTGGGAGAGAATGGCCGATCCAACATGTTAGACTCTGGTATTCGTGATTTATAAGTAACCAAGCATTTCATAATTTGACTAGTACTAAACTAACATTTCCCGATTTAATCATACATCCACATTGAATCTTCAATCAGTTCTATCGTTGGGATTCACCTACTTTTTGCCCCCTCTTTAGAAACCCACATTTCTTTCTCCATCTCTATCGAAATAAACACATTTTGATGTAATCTGAATGGCGTAACTTTCGTTGGATTGAAAGAGAGGAGCAGAGCGTTTTCCCCATTATTTCAGCCACCATGTAATATAAAATGTGAATGAGGCCATAGTCCCGGAGACTGCTCTCCTTCTGAGAGCTGACTGATGGTGGTTTAACCTGAGGGTCACCACATCTCAGGCGAGGGGTAGGTTGAGAATGGGGGTCTTTATGAATAACCTCAGCCGGTGCAGCAATTGGACCCGCGATGTTGGGATCGCCCCTCATTACAAACCAGCTGCCCAGCTGACTGAGCTGTATACTTCACAATCTAGCTAACTGAGCTGTATACGTCACAATCTAGCTAACTGAGCTGTGTACATCACAAACCAGCTGACTGAGCTGTGTACGTCACAATCCAGCTAACTGAGCTGCCTATGTCACAATCCAGCTACTGAGCTGTGTACGTCACAATCTAGCTAACTGAGCTGTGTTCGTCACAATCCAGCTGACTGAGCTGTGTACGTCACAATCCAGCTAACTGAGCTGTGGACGTCACAATCCATTAACTGAGCTGCGTACGTCACAATTCAGCTAACTGAGCTGTGTACGTCACAATCCAGCGAACTCAGCTGTGTACGTCACAATCCACCTAACTGAGCTGTGTATTTCACAAACCAGCGAACTGAGCTGTGTACGTCACAATCCAGCTAACTGAGCTGTGTACGTCACAATCCAGCTAACTGAGCTGTGGACTCCACAATCCAGCTAACTGAGCTGTGTACGTCACAAGTCAGCTAACTGAGCTGTTTACGTCACAATCCAGCTCACTGAACTGTGTCCGTCACAATCCAGCAAACTGAGCTGTTTACGTCACAATGCAGCTAACTGTGCTGTGTACGTCACAGTCCAGCTAACAGAGCAGTGTACGTCACAATCCAGCTAACTGAGCTGTGTACGCCACATTCCAGCTAACTGAGCTGTATACGTCACAATCCAGCTAACTGAGCTGTTTTAGCCACAATCCAGCTAACTGAGCTGTGCACATCACAAGCCAGCTAACTGAGATGTGTACGTCACAATCCAGCTGACTGAGCTGTGTGCGTCACAATCCAGATAACTGAGCTGTGTACGTCACAATCCAGCTAACTGAGCTGTGTACGTCACAATCCAGCTAACTGAACTGTGTACGGCACAATCCAGCTAACTGAGCTGTGTACGCCACAATCCAGTTAACTGAGCTGTGTACGTCACAAGCCAGCTAACTGAGCTGTTTACGTCACAATCCAGCTAACTGAGCTGTGTACATCACAATCCAGCTACAGAGCTGTGTACGTCAAATCCAGCTAACTGAGCTGTGTACGTCACAATCCAGCTAACTGAGCTGTGTACGTCACAATCCAGCTAACTGAGCTGAGTACGCCACAAGCCAGCTAACTGAGTTGTGTACGTCACAATCCAGCTCACTGAACTGTGTACGTCACAATCCAGCTAACTGAGCTGTTTACGTCACAATGCAGCTAACTGTGCTTTGTACGTCACATTCCAGCTAAGAGAGCTGTGTACGTCACAATCCAGGTAAGTGAGCTGTGTACGTCACAATCCAGCTAACTGAGCTGTGTACGCCACATTCCAGCTAACTGAGCTGTGTACGTCACAAGCCAGCTAACTGAGCTGTGTACATCACAAAGCAGCTAATTGAGCTGTGTACGCCACAATCCAGTTAACTGAGCTGTGTACGTCACAAGCCAGCTAACTGAGCTGTGTACGTCACAATCCAGCTCACTGAGCTGTGTACGTCACAATCCAGTAACTGAGCTGTTTACGTCACAATCCAGCTAACTGAGCTGTGTACATCACAATCCAGCTACAGAGCTGTGTACGTCACAATCCAGCTAACTGAGCTGTGTACGTCACAATCCATTAACTGAGCTGTGCACGCCACAATCCAGCTAACTGTGCTGTGTACGTCACAATCCAGCGAACTCAGCTGTGTACGTCACAATCCAGCTAACTGAGCTGTGTACGTCACAAACCAGCGAACTGAGCTGTGTACGTCACAATCCAGCTAACTAAGCTGTGTACGTCTCAATCCAGCTAACTGAGCTGTGTACGCCACAATCCAGCTAACTGAGCTGTGTACGTCTCAAGCCAGCTAACTGAGCTGTGTACGTCACAATCCAGCTCACTGAGCTGTGTACGTCACAATCCAGCTAACTGAGCTGTTTACGTCACAATGCAGCTAACTGTGCTGTGTACGTCACATTCCAGCTAACAGAGCTGTTTACGTCATAATCCAGCTAACTGAGCTGTGTACGTCACAAGCGAGCTAACTGAGCTGTGTACATCACAAACCAGCTAACTGACTGTGTACGTCACAATCCAGCTAACTGAGCTGTGTACGTCACAATCCAGCTAACTGAGCTGCGTACGTCAAAATCCTGCTAACTGAGCTGTGTACGTCGCAAGCCAGCTAAGTGAGCTGTATACGTCACAAACCAGCTAACTGAGCTGTGTACGTCAAAAACCAGCTAACTGAGCTATGTACGTCACAATCCAGCTAACTGAGCTGTGTACGTCACAATCCAGCTAACTGAGCTGTGTACGTCACAATCCAGCTAACTGAGCTGAGTACGTCACAAACCTGCTAACTGAACTGTGGACGTCACAAACCAGCTAACTGAGCTATGTACGTCACAATCCAGCTAACTGAGCTGTGCACGTCACAATCCAGCTAACTGAGCTGTGTACGTCACAAGCCAGCGAACTGTGCTGTGTACGTCACAATCAGCAGCACTTTGTGATAAAGAAGTTGTCTCTTCATTTGTATCTTTGCAGTTTTGGGAAATTCCCTTTGTTCAAACTGACTGATGCCCCCTCCTCTCTCCAGCTCACTACCCCCACCCCCAAAACCACAGAATAGTGACTTTGCTTGAAAAATACCTTCGGAATGCACATTTATATAATTACAACAAAACTCTATATTTAAGTAAGAGCAACATTCTCTATTTTCGGATCATGCACATTAACAGTGGGAGGCGGCCATTCGGCCCGTCGAGCCTACTCCCTCATTCAGTAAGATCCTGGCTGTGCTGATTGTGGCGTTAACTCCACATTCCGCCTGTCACTGAGACCGGGTTGTTTGCAATCCCCCCGCACCCCGCCCCGCGCTCTCTGAGCGTTCCCTCATCTCTCTGCGCTGAGCGCTGTATTTTGCCCAGTTCTTTGGGCTTTTCCCGGTTCCTAGCACTTTCTGCGGGCCCTTTGAGCCTTTCGCCAGCACTGTGCACTTAACCCCGATCCTTATCGCTTATCGCCCACTCCATAGACTTTCTTCCGTCTGTCCTCACTTCACCCGGCTCCCAGCACTTCCACCGGCTCTCTGCAACTTCCCCAGGCTCTCTGCACCTTTCCTGTGGCCCGCTGCACCTTCCCCCGGCTCCCAGCACTTCCTCCGGCTCTCTGCACTTCCCCCTGCACTCTGCACCTTTCCTGCGGCTCGCTGCACCTTTCCCGGCTCTCTGCACTCCCCCCCCCCCCCAGCTCTCTGCAAACCCCCTCTGCACTTCTTCGGGGTCCCTACACTTCCCCCGGCTCTCTGCTCCTTCCCCCGGCGCTCTGCTCCTTCCCCCTGCTCTCTGCACTTTCCTCCGGCTCTCTGCTCCTTCCCCCTGCTCTCTGCACTTTCCTCCGCCTCTCTGCTCCTTCCCCGGCTCTCTGCTCCTTCCCCCAGCTCTCTGCACCTTCCTCCAGCTCTCTGCACCTTCCCTCGGCTCTCTGCTCCTTCCCCCGGCTCTCTGCCCCTTCTCCCGGCTCTCTGCTCCATCCCCCGGCTCTCTGCCCCTTCCCCGGATCTCTGCTCCTTCCCCCAGCGCTCTGCACCTTCCTCCCGCTCTCTGCTCTTTCCCCCGGCTGCCTGCACCTTCCCCCGGCTCTCTGCCCCTTCCCCCGGCTCTCTGCACTTTCCTCCGGCTCTCTGCTCCTTCCCCCGGCTCTCTGCTCCTTCCCCCGGCTCTCTGCACCTTCCTCCGGCTCTCTGCACCTTCCCGCGGCTCTCTGCTCCTTCCCCCGGCTCTCTGCCCCTTCTCCCGGCTCTCTGCTCCTTCCCCCGGCTCTCTGCCCCTTCCCCGGCTCTCTGTCCCTTCCCCCGGCTCTCTGCACTTCCCCCGGCTCTCTGCCCTTCCCCCGGCTCTCTGCCCCTTCCACCGGCTCTCTGCTCCTTCCCCGGCTCTCTGCACTTCCCCCGGCTCTCTGCCCTTCCCCTGGCTCTCTGCTCCTTCCCCGGCTCTCTGCTCCTTTCCCCGGCACTCTGCACCTACCCCCGACTCTCTGCTCCTTCCCCCGGCCCTCTGCTCCATCCCGCGGCTCTCTGTCCTTTCCCCCGGCTCTCTGCCCCTTCCCCCGGCTCTCTGCCCCTTCCCCCGGCTCTCTGTTCCTTCCCCCGTCATTGAGAATTAGTGGGTGTGTGTGTGAGGGGGTGGGGGGGGGGGGTGGGGGGGTGAGTGAGGGTGAATTAGGGTGCGTGAATGAGAGTGAGAGAGCGAGTGTGGGTGAGTGGGAGTGAGTGTGGGTGAGGGAGTAAATGAGGGTGAGTGATAGTGGGCGATGGAGAGTAGGTGCGTCCGGTGTGTGAGTGAGGAAGTATGAGAGAAGGCGAATGAAAGAGGGTGGGTGCAAGTCTTTGTAAGTGAGGGTGAATGAGTGAGGCTATGTGAATGAGGGTGAAATGCAACAGGGTAGGCGTGTGAGGGAGGACGGGAGAGTGATGATGAGTTAGAGGGTGAGTGAGTGTGGGTGAGGTAGGGTGAGTGATGGTAGTTGAATGAGGATGAGTGAGAATGTGTGAGTGAGTGTGGGTTACTGAATCAGGGTGTGTGAGATTGAGTGAGGGTGGGTGGGAGAGTGAGGGTGGGTGGGAGAGTGAGGGTGGGTGAGTAAGGGTGTGTCAGGGAGGGTGGGTGAGTGAGAGTGTGTCAGGGAAGGTGGGTCAGTGAGAGTGTGTCAGGGAGGGTGGGTGAGTGAGAGAGTGCCAGGGAGGGTGGGTGAGAGAGAGTGTGTCAGGGAGGGTGGGAGTGTGTCAGGGTGGTGAGTGATGGTGTGTCAGGTAGGGTGGGTGAGTGAGGGTGGGTGAGTGAGAGTGTGTCGGAGGGTGGGTGAGTGATTGTGTGTCAGGGTGGGTGAGTGAGAGTGTGTCGGAGGGTGGGTGAGCGAGAGTGTGTCAGGGTGGGTGAGTGAGGGTGTGTCAGAGGGTGGGTGAGTGAGAGTGTAACAGGGAGGGTGGGTGAGTGTGTCAGGGAGGGTGGGTGAGTGTCACCGAGGGTGGGTGAGTGAGAGTGTGTCAGGGAGGGTGTGTGAGTGTGTCAGGGCGGGTGGGTGAGTGTCACCGAGGGTGGGTGAGTGAGAGTGTGTCAGGGAGGGTGGATGAGTGAGAGTGTGTCAGGGAGGGTGGGTGAGTTAGAGAGTGTCAGGGAGGGTGGGTGAGAGAGAGTGTGTCAGGGAGGGTGGGAGTGTGAGGATGAGTGAGTGAGGGTGGGTGAGTGAGGGTGGGTGAGTGAGAGTGTGTCAGGGAGGGTGGGTGAGTGAGGGTGAGTGAGTGAGAGTGAGTCAGGGAGGGTGGGTGAGTGAGAGTGTGTCAGGGAGGGTGGGTGAGTGTGTGCATGTCAGGGAGGGTGGGTGAGAGAGAGTGTGTCAGGGAGGGTGGATGAGTGAGAATGTTTCAGGGAGGGTGGGTGAGAGAGAGTGTGTCAGGGAGGGTGTGTGAGAGAGTGTGTCAGGGAGGGTGGGTGAGTGAGCGTGGGAAGCGTGAGTATGCTTGAGTGAGTGTTCAAGAGTGGGGGTGGGTGTGACAGTAGATCGGGGGGGGTGAGTGAGGGTGGGTAAATGAGGGTGGGAGTGTGGGGATAGTTGAGTGAGGGTAGGTGAGTGAGCGTGAGTGAATGAGGGTAGGTGAGTGAGGATGGATGGAATGGTAGGTGAGTGAGGCTGAGTGAATGAGGGTGGGTGAGTGAGGATGAATGGAATGGTAGGTGAGTGAGACTGAGTGAATGAGGATAGGCGAGTGAGTGTGGATGAGAGGGTAGCTGAGTGAGGGTGGGCGTGAGGGTAGATGAGTGAGGGTGGGTGTGAGGGTGGGTGAGTGAAGGTGGGTGTGAGGGTAGGTGAGTGAGGGTGGGTGAGTGAGAGTGTGTCAGGGAGGATGGGTGAGTGATGGTATGGCAGGGAGGGTGGGTGAGTGAGGGTGGGTGAGTGAGTGTGTCAGGGAGGGTGGGTGGGTGAGAGTGTGTCAGGGAGTGTGGATGAGTGAGAGTGTGTCAGGGAGGGTGGGTGAGTGAGTGTGTCAGGGAGGGTGGCTGAGTGAGAGTGTGTCAGGGAGGGTGGGTGAGTGAGGGTGAGTGAGTGTCAGGGTGGGTGAGTGAGAGTGTGTCAGGGTGGGTGGGTGAGTGAGAGTGTGCCAGGGAGGGTGGGTGAGTGAGAGTGAGGCAGGGAGGGTGGGTGAGTGAGAGTGTGCCAGGGAGGGTGGGTGAGTGAGAGTGAGGCAGGGAGGGTGGGTGAGTGAGAGTGTGTCAGGGAGGGTGGGTGAGTGAGAGTGTGTCAGGGAGGGTGGGATGAGTGAGAGTGTGTCAGGGAGGGTGGGTGAGAGAGAGTGTGTCAGGGAGGGTGAGTGAGTGAGAGTGTGTCAGGGAGGGTAGGTGAGTGAGCGTGGGAAGTGTGAGTATGCTTGAGTGAGTGTTCAAGAGTGGGGGTGGGTGTGACAGTAGATGGGGGGAGTGAGGGTGGGTAAATGAGGGTGGGAGTGTGAGGATAGTTGAGTGAGGGTAGGTGAGTGAGGTTGAGTGAAAGAGGGTGGGTGAGTGAGGATGAATGGAATGGTAGGTGAGTGAGACTGAGTGAATGAGGATAGGTGAGTGAGTGTGGATGAGAGGGTAGCTGAGTGAGGGTGGGTGTGAGGGTAGGTGAGTGAGGGTGGGTGTGAGGATAGAGGAGTGAGGGTCAATCAGTGACTGTGAGTATGGTGAGTGAGTGAGGGTAAGCGAATGAGTGAAGATAGGTGAGTGAGTGCACATGTGTGAGTGATCATTCTCGGGTGTTCCCAGCCCATTAGGACGATGTTTATCTGGATGATTTTCAGCTCAGGCTCAGCTTTCTGTTGCCTGTTGTCCACAGCCGAGCTGAGGGCTCTTCCATTCGGCTCCACCACCCCCACCTCCTCCTCTTCCTCACCATCGATCCTGTCCTGATTCTCCACATTGATCAGCTTTGATACACCGGCTGTGTACAGTCAGACAGCAGTGTAGATCACTGGGCAGCTGCTTTAATACTGTCAGTAACACCGGCTGTGTACAGTCAGACAGCAGTGTAGATCACTGGGCAGCTGCTTTAATACTTTCAGCAACACCGGCTGTGTACAGTCAGACAGCAGTGTAGATCACTGGGCAGCTGCTTTAATACTGTCAGTAACACGGGCTGTGTACAGTCAAACAGCAGTGTAGATCACTGGGCAGCTGCTTTAATACTGTCAGTAACACTAGCTGTGTACAGTCAAACAGCAGTGTAGATCACTGGGCAGCTGCTTTAATACTTTCAGTAACACTGGCTGTGTACAGTCAGACAGCAGTGTAGATCACTGGGCAGCTGCTTTAATGCCGATGTAATTTCGTTTTCCACAAATAATTTAGAACTGGGACAATGATCATTCCTGCAACTTAATGGATTTTCATTTTGCAAATGGGATTTTTCTGCCTGTAAAATTCTTGCCATATTGTATCACGGACAGTGTGTTCTGGTTATTCATTCTTGTGATGTCGGCGTCTCTGGCTGGGCCAGCATTTATTTTCCATCCCTCACTGCCTTTGAGAAGGTGGCGAGCTTCCTTCTTTAACCAGTGCAGTCCATGTGGTGTTTCCCCGAGTCAGTTACATGGTTTTGAACCAGCGGCACTGAAGGAACGGTGATATATTTTATAGTCATGATGCTGAGTGACTTGGAGTTGAGCTTCCAGTTGGTGGTGTTCCCATGTGTCTGCTGTCCTTGTCCAGATGGCCGCTGCCAGGGGTTTGGAAGGTGCTGCCTAAGGAGACATGATGAGTTTCTGCAGCGGATCTTTAGATGGTGGACAGGCTTTGGGGAGTCAGGAGATGAGTTTTTCACCGCAGGATTCCTCACCTTTGATCTGTTCTTCTGGCCTCAAAATTTATATGACTCATCCAGATCACTTTCTGGTTCATGGTAACCCCCAGGAGGTTTCGAGTGGGGATTCAATTATGGTAATGCCAGTGAATGTCAAGGGGCGGTGGTTAGATCCGTTCTTAATGGAGACAGAGAGTATGTAAGAGAATGAGAGAGTGAGGTAGTGCGTCTGGGTGACCGAATGTGTGTGTGAGAGAGAGGCTGTGTGTTTTTGAAGAGCTATTGTGTATGTGAGAGTGTCTGTGAGAGAGAGTGCCTGTATGTTTGAGGAATACTCCGCGTTTGTGGGAGAGAGGGAGTGTGTGAGGGAGAAACAGTGTGTGGATGAGAGAATACTTAGAATGTCCAATGTCACTCTGAAACACAGGGGAACGAATCATTCAAACTGCTCGATTCTAATTGATAAATGGTCAACTTACCACAATAAGAATTCAATAACCTCTTTGAAATGAAACTGATATTAATTTCAAACTCCCTTCGCCTTTCAGCTATTTCTCCTGCCTGTCTGAACTGGGCACAATGTATTATCACGGAGAATGATCACATTAACTATAACAGATTGAGAGGAGTTTAATGTCCGTGACAGAGATCCAGTGTTTGCTAAGAAATAAACAAACCAGGAAACATTCATATTGGAAACCGATGACCTGATTTGATGCAATTTTCTAATTAAATACAATCAATAAAACAATCGAGGCGGGCCACCTCTTCAACCTGAGTAAATAAATGTATTATTTTCTAAATTATTTTCAGTACAATTAAACATTCTCCAATAGCTTTGATATGGCACGCCAGTGTACTACTCAATTGTAGGAATTAATTTATGTTGAATTAGTTAGTACTAATGTCACGTTGCAAGTTATTGCCAATTGTCAATTAGTTGACCTGTCAGCTGATTTGTACTGTTTAATATAAATAATAAAAAATGGTTCTCTGTCATTCGAAACCTGCTCCTGCCTGAAATTTGCTAAATAATTTGGATTTAATTAAATATTAAACTTCAAATTATCGGATGGAATAATTCAGACATGTGTAATATATCATCTGTTTGTTAAAGCAGTACTCCCAAATTGCTAAACTGTTGTAACTCGAAACTACATCTCTAACAATAAATTCCTTGGTAGTTTGTGATCAATAAAAGTGTTTCCGCGATTTAATCATTCAGGCAATTCGATTAACTTTTTATTATTGAAAATATTGCTTAAAGAAAGGAGATCCAAATTAATGAGTGCAAAACTTAGTGAAAACTACTCAGTCAGATCCTCTACATCACTGAAACATAATGAGAAAATGATGGCGAAATGTTCTTGTTCAATTTATGATTTAATAAGAAATAAGCTTGAGGCTCAGATATAATCTATTCTTCTGTTGTATAATTTGTTTTATTTCTATAATGTTATATTGTGTACAGCACATCTATGCGAGATAGGACGTTATTATTTTTTGCAAAGCTAATATTTTCCTTTTGTAATTAAATTAATCTCTTTGCATTTCAAGCTTTTACTGCGTCTCCAGCAATGAGCAGCATGAACATTCCTACAATTCAGATACAATCATAAGAACAATTCCTGCACTGTCAGCGACTTCCACCTCTGAGAAACTCTTTATGATTAGATTAGAGACAATGACAAATGACGCTGAAGAGATAATATTCGAGCTTCTGCACATAAATAATACATAAATTGCCAAACTGCAATATAAAACTCCTATTTAAGTAACTGCAAACGTAATCAGAGAAATAAAAAATAATTCAAATATATCTTGTGTAACTGAACAGTGCTGTAGAATCAGTATGTTATTATTAAAACAGTTTCATAAATAATCACAAAATATTCCCAGCCCAGAAAATTTTCCGGCCATGCTAATGGTGTGCAGAGCACAGCAGAATTGTGGAAGGCGATTGATCATTAGTGATATTAATAGGAAAACATATTTGGATAATATGGTTATAACACCGCATTATAATTGTTTAAGCTACATTAATTTTACTCACTAATTTGCAAACGTTTTAATTAAATAGTTTCAGATTGCAGTAACGAATTGTGTTCTTAATGACGACATGATTTAATTTAATCAGTCACCATTAGGTAAAATTTTAAAATGTCTCTCAAATCTTTAATTCCTTTCTTTATTTTCGAAACCTGCCGCGTTTACTCCCTACCATTGTGCTTCAAGGAGATTCAAACGCCCAAACCTTTCTACATTTAACCAGAAAACGTGTAACTGCTCAATGTCACCCAGTTTGAACAATGCAGAAACAACGAAGAAACAGAAAACCGCTTCACAAATTGTACTTATTCAAAGTCACACAGACACACTATCTCCTCAGCAGGAAAACACCAAAACTCATCGCCAGGACTGAACGTTTCATTGAGAAGCAGCTAAATTCTATATTCAACAGAATCAAACGTAACATTTCAAAAACATCGAATATCGAATCCAGCACACCAGTTCGCCACCACATGTATGAATTATCAAACTAACTAGAAATACAGGATAACAGTAATAGCATTGTGAGTATGTGGGGTATGTCCAAATATTTTTGAAACTTTACCACATTTTATTCATGTTGGGCCATATTTCAAACGCATTTAAACAGTTGACAGGAGACATAAAAGCTGCATCCATCAATCCCACCAAGATGGAACAATGAAGAAAAGCCTGGCTGTGATTGCAGTCACAAATTATGTTCGGATACAACATTTTAAACTGTGGTTTAATCTGCAATCATCGCTTTTTTAAAACTCTAAAACCATGACTGTTTTCTGCCTACAATCGCGTGTCAAGCAGTTTCAAACACGTGTATTGTTTTCATTCAATTACAAAACATGGAACCGCTCAATATCAACGAGTTTAAAGAACATCGAAACGCCAGAACCGTTTCACAAACTTTACTCATTCAAAATCACCCAGACAGAATTTCCTGAGCAGAAATACACCAAATGACATCAACGACGGGCTGAAATTCGCCTCTTGCAGAACCATCTCAATTCTACAAACGCTTTCAACAGAATCAAACAGCATTTCAAGAAAATCTCAATCTAGAACCCACCAAATCCGCCTTTCAGCAAGTGAATGAACAATTATAACAAACAAAAATATGGAAGAATATCATCAGCATTGTCAATAAGCGGGAAGTGTTCAATAAATTGACAGAGATGCTTCAGCATATTTTGTTAATATTGGGCAGATTTCTAACACTTGTACAGGAGGTGGTAAAACCTGCAGCCACCAGATATCACCGAGATTAAACATTGCAGAAATACAAACTGTTTAACAGACGTTCGGTATTAAAGTACTCAGCCACACGGTATCCTCAGCAATTAAACATCAAATCATAACAACCAGGGACTGAATGCCTCGGCGGCTTCTTTTATCAAAAGGCAGAGAAATTCCTTTTTCAGCAGAATCACATGAAACATTACAACAAAATCTCAATAAAGAATCCAGCAAACCCGCAATTCAGTGAACGAATGCATAGTCAAAATAGAAAAAAATAAATGAAATAAAGACTCAAGTAAAACAGTTCATAAATAATGGAACAGTTCTTACCTGCAGTCACCGTCACCATGGTCCCCTGTCCCCAGTAGCCCAGATAGTCACAGTGTCACATTCCCTGGACTGCACCATACAATAACCGCACCTGCACAAAATAGACAGAAATCCATCATTATTTTAAATATTCACAATCCAGCGGCAAAGTAAACAGGTAATGAATTTTCATTAAATTATAATTGTATTTGTGGATGTCCCTTGCTGTTCTGAAATGACCCCAATGTTTTATATTTCAGAGTAACACAGGAACATGTTATTGAAATCACTAACAAATGAGTGAATAATTATCACAGATTTTTCAAATTAATTCTTATTATTTAGGCAGTGCTGGACATGAATAATACTTCACGCAAATAAAGTTGGATTGTAAAAGCGAGCACTGAGCCAGCCTCAGTGAATTAGTGCTGAGGGGCTTTTTGTATTGACAGTAACTGCTGTGCCAGTTATCACAGTGAGACACAGCGTGTCAAATACTGCGGCAGACTGTTAACTGTAAAATACAGAGATTTGATTTCACTGCTCTCCCAAAAAACTAACTCTCTCTCTTCCAAGAGCGAATGGGTGAGTTATTTCAGCTTGTCCGTGTCATTAAATTTATAAAGAAGATCGGAACACCTTTAAACCCTCTGGGCAGATTTAGTGAGTCGGTCGACAGTGATAAAGTGGAAGATTTTTATACCTTTTTGCAAACTAATATTACTTCCAAACTTTGTTTTATTTAAAACTCATTTACATTGACGATCCTGCTGTAGCGCTGATCACCAATTTGAACAAACTCTATCACTGAGGTTTTTGTATGAGGATGTCGCTGTGCACAGCACTGTGCACAGCACTGTGACCCACGTGTCTTGCACAGTAATAGATTGCGGTGTCTTCGGTCTTCAGGTTCGTCATGGCCAAAGAGAAGATGTTGTTTGAAATGTCTTTGGACGCAGTGAATCGATCTTTAATGGCTGGGGCGTAGCTGTTGTCTGATGAACTGTAGTACCAAACCAGCCACTCCAGCCCCTGTCCGGGAACCTGGCGGACCCAGTGCGTGCTGTAGCTGCCGAGATCGAAGCCGCTGGTTTTACAGGTCAGTGTCAGGGAGCCTCCGGGACGCCCGGTCTCTGCCTCTGGCTGAGTCAACACAACATCCGACTGGACAACTGTAAAAATATATCAAAAGGCCCGAGGATTAATGCTGGTGAAATGATTGGTGACTCTGGAACATTCCAGAGAGACTAACACTGAGACAGTAACAGTGAGAGACTTGGACAATAAAAACTACTCACGGGATAAGAAAGTCAGCAACAAACTGAGAGAAATGGCCCACCTCATCCTTCTGGTCATTTGGGGGAAATGGTTGTGTCAGGAACTCAGTGAACAAACCAGCTCCCGGACTGTTGGATTCGGGTCCCAGTGAGCGGCATTTAAATACCCGGCAGAAGGGGGCGGCTTTCCAGGCGCCGCCTGTTGATTCCCTGGTGGAGGCGGCGACTGGATCCACGTCCCACCTTCCACACCCCCAACTGAATGGACCCAGAGATTTACTATAGGTTATTGTTAATATAGACAGTTATCTGTATCGGGATATTTGTTTAGCTGAATGGGTTCATTGCAATGTTTTCATTGGTTCTAATGACGAAATTACAATTACGCATCTGGTCATAAAAACGTATTCCATTGTAAAATTAGTCCCTTTATTTCTACATTCCAACATAAGGGAATGAACATAAACATATTAAATTATATTGTTAGGTAATAAATCGGCTGTCAGATTTGCAACACTCTGGGATTGTATCCCATTACCGCAAAAAACTATCATTTATCAGATGAATTGTTAACGATTTAAGTAACTAAATGCGGGAATGAACAAAGGGATTCCATCTCCATTGTGGGTGGCTATCACTGTACAATATGGGTCTCTAGACAAGAGAGACCCCTAACATTACACAATGTTACAGTCCTGTGAACATTAGCGGTAAAATAAGCCGCTTGCCTGATAATTCAGCAGTGAGTTGACAGAGAAACATAAAATTGACAATAACATTTGACAGAGAAGTTAATGAATCAAAACGGACAGGACGATGAGCAAAGTTATCCTTCAGCATCCAAATCATTGCCGCTAATCTTATTGGCCACCGGGTGTGTAACATTCACTGGAACACAAGAATATGTGAATAGAGTGCCTGGAGTTATTAAACTGGGGAGAAAAATATTTTTTTTAAAGTATTCTGCAAATCAATATTTGGGCGTACTGTTCTATATTCTAAGACATCAGGACTTTGCGGCATAGAACAGTACAGCACAGAACAGGCCCTTCGGCCCTCGATGTTGTGCCGAGCAATGATCACCCTACTCAAACCCATGTATCCACCCTATACCCGTAACCCAACAACCCCCCTTAACCTTACTTTTTATGACACTACGGGCAATTTTAGCATGGCCAATCCACCTAACCCGCACATCTTTGGACTGTGGGAGGAAACACACGCACACACGGGGAGGACGTGCAGACTCCGCACAGACAGTGACCCAGCCGGGAACCGAACCTGGGATCCTGGAGCTGTGAAGCATTTATGCTAACCACCATGCTACCCTGCTGTTTGAGCTCAGCTTCTCAAAGCAAACCCAATGTGAATAAATCCCGTCGAAAGAAATCATGTTGCTTGACCAACGGAAAACTTCCTCGAAGGGCTCGTCTGGGATTTGAACCCGCGAACTCTCGCAAATTCCGACAGCGACACACCCAAAGTGAGAATCATACTCCTAGACCAACGAGCCTCTCGTTGGCATATTACATAATATCACAGGAATAAATGTTTTATTCTCCACTAAAGCAGGTCATGAACTGGTCATTTCTCCACTCATTGGCAGCAATAAGAGGGACTGTTAAATAATGGAAATCAGCACAAATTAAACTGTACAGAACACGGTGCTGATCAGGTATAAGAGACGCCTCCGTTTAAATGAGGTCAACAACTTGGAAAATATTCCAGGAATTCCGGCGGGTTTTGAGCACTTTCATGATTTTCTTTTAACTCAATTTATATTTTTTGCAATTCCCCTCATCTTATTGGGCTTGTGGATTGGGTCCATCAACACCACTCACTCTCACTTCATTAGGTTCTTCACAAACGGACTTTAATGACTAGAGTGACCTTTACTCGGAACGTATATAAATTAAATAGCACGAGTCAATTTACTATTTTCGGATCATGTTTAATCTAAGAGTGAACAGAACATTCACTGAATATATTTATTTAAATGGAACACCATTTCAAAGTTTACTTCATGTGCGACTGAAACATTTATTGTTTGAATGGATAAATCCCATTTAATCCATTCATATTCAGGTTAATCTGCCCCACACAGTATTTGGCAGCAATCCAGCCACCTGCAGTCAGGGAGGCTCGAATGTTCAATGTTGTTTACAGGAAGCATCTGGATTTTTTTTTCAGAGATCTGTTGGCTCAGTACTGACCGCTTGGCTGCAAGCCAACTTCAAACTCTTAACATTGTCAATGAGGACTATTTATAAACAAATCTACCCAGCAACAGTACTGGAGATCATTTTATGTTTTAAATTGTGAACCTATTTGTACTGTTCTCATCTCTATGGAAAGGATTTGTAGCCCCTCTTAGCAGCAATATCCCGCTGGAGGATCTCTCCCACATCTCATAACATTGTGATGACGGCTAGAAATGCAACCAGACTATCAGACAGAGGGTCCATTTGTAACAGACCAACATATATATTCATGTTTTCCCCCTATATACTTTTATGGATTGTGGGACTCAATGACAAGACCCTGCCCCTAATTACTATTGAACTGAGTGGTTTGCTTTGCCAGTTCAGAATGAACGAAAGAGTCAGACATGTTGCTGTCCGACTGGAGCCTGATGTAGGTGAAGCCAGGGAGGGATGACAGATTTCCTTCATTGGTGAAACAGAGCGGATTTCATGTAATATGCATTCCAGATTTATTAAGTGGAATCAAATTCCCCCTCCGACTATGGTAGGATTTGTACCCGAGCATTTGTACCCGGGCATTTTTATTACTGGCCCAATAACATTAATACTGCATCACCATCCCCCCAAAATATAAAGGGATCACTGATTTGATGTAGAGGTGAGTGTTAGTTGGATGCCTGAATATTGTGATTGAGGAATCAGTGAATGGAGTTGATGGATGGATGGATAGATGGCCCTGAAATATGCTGTTCTACATTCTCAGTTTTGCGCTTGATGATTTCACAAATTAAAGTTGTTCCTTTATAATTTGTACCGCCTGATACATTCGGGCGCTGAAGCCTTTCTGGGTGAATTCCCTCCACAGACTATCGTGAAGTAACGAGCTAGACGTCACTAAGAGGAAACTGGAGATATTCCTGCGGTGCTGGTGATTCTTCTCTGTTGATGGCGAACCGTCATCTCAAAGACCGAAAGCAGGAAGGTGATTACATTGAGGAGGGACGGCTGTAATATTTGGAACATGTGGCCATTTCGTGTACAATACGTCACTCAAGATATCCTCACCCAAATTAATGAAGACACCAGACTAAAAACATATTAATGTGAAAACAGAAATAGTGTGAAACTCAGTGGACAGCTGTAAATGTTGAATTACTTTCCAGAACAGTGTAATAACAACTTGGGAAGTAAAGATTCATGAACGTCACATTAGGTAAAGGCATTTTTATTTCTACCGGCACTTAAAAAATCATCTCACCCTCCAGTCTGGCGATTCTGTGTGACGATGAGGAGATTACTGACCAATGCAGCGCAGAGGCTGCTGGGAAGCTGCATAGAACATAGAACAGTACAGCACAGAACAGGCCCTTCGGCCCTCGATGTTGTGCCGAGCAATGATCACCCTACTCAAACCCACGTATCCACCCTATGCCCGTAACCCAACAACCCCCCCCCCTTTAACCTTACTTTTTAGGACACTACGGGCAATTTAGCATGGCCAATCCACCTAACCCGCACATCTTTGGACTGTGGGAGAAAACCAGAGCACCCGGAGAAAACCCACGCGGAGGACGTGCAGACTCCGCATAGACAGTGACCCAGCTGGGAATCGAACCTGGGACCCTGGAGCTGTGAAGCATTTATGCTAACCACCATGCTACCGTGCTGCCCCTATATGCTGCAGATAACCCTCGGTCTGGTATAATTCCATTTCACATTGAATTCTGATGCAATGTGACTTATTTGTGACAGAATAGTCAATGCTCTCTCAATTACGTTTAATCTCAATAAATTATGTTAAACATACAAGAAAAGAATTAGGAGCAGAAATAGGCAATTAAGCCCTTCGAGCCTGCTCCGCCATTCAATCATCATGGCTGATCTCTTCCTGGTCTCAAGTCCACCACTCTTAAATGAATTGTATTTACATTTTGTAAAAGAAAATGCGGATCATAATTGGTGAATGCAACTTCTTATGTTGTGTTGATGATAATTGAATAATGTCATTATTTAACTTTGTGACTTGCGACAATTGGTGAGATTCGCCACGGAATTGCTAAAGCAATGGAGAAAGTGAAAGAACATGCGATGAATAGTCGAGATACACCGCAATATATTGTATCATGTGCCTCAATAGAGGTAAGTGGTGCTGCAGCTGTGAAGCTCCCTTCAGTAGAAAATATGAAAAGAACCATACGCAATACACGCGCAAGAAAGAATGTTGGATATGCTTTGCCTACTAGTTACCTCGATCTTGATATCCCTGAAGAGTTTACAAAAACCAGCAAAGGAGATTTATTCCTTATTTATGACTCTGGTCCCACAGATGGCCGTACATTAATTTTTGCAACCCAAAAGAATCTCGATATCTTAGTACGTTCGGAGCACTGGTATGCTGATGGAACATTTAAAACTGTGCCCTCGATTTTTGCTCAATTGTATACAATACATGGTGTGAAATCAGGTAATGTTATACTCCTTGTATATGCACTGCTACCTAATAAGACTGAAGAAACGTATAGGAAGTTCCTGATGGCTTTAAAAGAAAAAATCCCTATATTCCAGCCATTGACAATAATGATTGATTTTGAAATGGCCATGGTTAAGGCCATAGAACAAGAATTTCCAATGTCTAAATGTCGTGGGTGTTTTTTTCATTTTTGTCAAACCCTTTATAGAAAAATTCAAGGAAGTGGCCTAAAGCTTATATACCACACCAATGCCGAATTTGCTTTTAAAGCTCGTCTCTTATCTGCATTGGCATTTATACCGATACCCAATGTTGTGGCAACATTCGAATCTTTAACTGAAAATGAGATTTTTCCAGATGAACTTCAAGGAGTAGTGGATTACTTTGAAGATACGTGGATTGGTCGGCCGTATGGACACAACCGTAGACGTACTCCTATATTTAAACATGAAATGTGGAACTGTTTCGATTACGTCAAAGAAGGATTGCCGAAAACGAACAATTCTATTGAGGGATGGCACAACAGTTTCCAACATCAACTAAATGCTTGTCATCCGTCGATTTGGAAGTTTATAGATGGCTTAAAGCGAGAGCAAAGTTTACACGAGTTGCAATTCGAACAATTTGTGGGAGGTGTGAGTACAGCTGTGAGCAGAAAAAAATACCGTGACTGCGCACAACGATTACAGGATATTGTATCAAAATATAACGAAACGGGAAATGTAGAAGAATATTTAAGAAGTGTTGCACACAATATTGCATACTAATGGAGTAGCCAACATATAATGGCAATCCTGAATTTTAACTTTATTTTTTTCTTACTAAAATCTTCTAAACGTTTTATAAATTGTAAAGACTAATAAAATTATGAATTGTAATTGTTGGTATTTTAAACTTTTTATAAATTGTAAAGACTAATAAAATTATGAATTGTAATTGTTGGTATTATTTATTGAACCAATTAATTGTTTTTTTATTAGTTGCTTTTTTATGTAATGAACCTTGTTCATCTTGGGTATACCTTTTTTGAAGTACTGCTTTTCGAGCAATCTATCATTCGATCAATTGATAGTTCGAGAAATAATTTTTCGATCAACTGACTTTGAGCAATTAGCTTTCGAGCAATTGATTTCGAGAAATTTACCGGATACCGGATCTTGTAGCCTCAGCGTTTATATGGTCAGTCCAGTACAGTTTCTGGTCAATGGTAACCCCAGTGTATTGATCGTGGGGAATTCAGCGATGACAATATCAGTGAATGTCAAGGAGCGATGGTTAGATTCTATTTTGCTGGAAATGGTTATTGTTTAGCTTACACCATCCAGGACAAATCAGTCGCTTGATTGTTGCCATCCACAAGATTTACTGTTGGAACTAATGAAGGTTTCATATTCAGCACCTACCAGACCCACGGCTACAACCATCAACAAGGACAAGAGCAGCAGAATACTTTGGAACACCAACACCTGGAGGTTCCTCTCCAAGTCACTCAACACTTTGACTTGGAAATATATCGCCGTTCCTTCACCGTGGCTGGGTGAAAATGCAGGATTTCTCTCGCTAGTACAGTATGGGTGTAACTGCATATCAGGGACCGCAGCGATTCAAGGCGGCAGCTCACCACCACCTTCTGAATGGCAACTTGGAATGGGCCATAATTGCTGACCCAATCAGTGGCGCCATATCGCGCAAATGAATGAAAAAAATAAAGGTTGTCTAAAAGATAGACAGATAGACAGATAGGCAGGTAGGTAGGTAGATAGAGAGAGAGAGAGAGAGAGAGAGAGAGAGAGAGAGAGAGAGAGAGAGAGAGAGAGAGAGAGAGAGAGAGAGAGAGAGATAGATAGATAGATAGATAGATAGATAGATAGATAGATAGATAGATAGATAGATAGATAGATAGATAGATAGATAGATAGATAGATAGATAGATAGATAGATAGATAGATAGATAGATAGATAGATAGATAGATAGATAGATAGATAGATAGATAGGTAGATAGATAGATAGATAGATAGATAGATAGATAGATAGATAGATAGATAGATAGATAGATAGATAGATAGATAGATAGATAGATAGATAGATAGATAGATAGATAGATAGATAGATAGATAGATAGATAGATAGATAGATAGATAGATAGATAGATAGATAGATAGATAGATAGATAGATAGATAGATAGATAGATAGATAGATAGATAGATAGATAGATAGATAGATAGATAGATAGATAGATAGAAAGAAAGATAGAGAAAGTTAGATAGATAGATGAAAGATAGATAGATGAAAGAAAGAAAGAAGGAAAGAAAGAAAGAAGGAAAGAAAGAAAGAAAGAAAGAAAGAAAGAAAAGAAAAGAAAAGAAAAGAAAGAAAGAAAGAAAGAAAGAAAGAAAGAAAGAAAGAAAGAAAGAAAGAAAGAAAGAAAGAAAGAAAGAAAGAAAGAAAGAAAGAAAGAAAGAAAGAAAGAAAGACTTTAAGATCTTTTTTGATTGAAATTTCACCATCTGCCGTGGTGGGAGCCCGGGTCCCCAGAGCTTGACTCTGGGTCTCTGGATTACTAGTCCAGCGACAATACCACTGCGCCACTGCCTTGTGCGTGGAAAGCGGCACTCACTTGTGTTTGGAAGAATACATTTTGTTGTGTCAATACTATTAGCTGATATGGAAGTTTGTTGCAAAGGCAAATACATCTTTAAAACTCCTGCCGATCTGTTCTCATCTCTTTGTTTCAGACCACACCTAGATTAATTAATGTCTCTGTTCTCTCTCAGCCTTAATTCACTCACAAAAGCACAATGAATAACTATTTGGTGTTATGTGATTGGTCTGGTAATGGATGTGTAATATTTTGCTGTAAGGTTGGAGCGAATCTTGTGACATTCACTTCATCACCAGGCTGAGGAACAGAAACACAGGAGCCATATTGATCTTCACATTGCACAACACAGTCACAAACTCCATTGTGTTGGATATGGTTAATTCAGATTTGTCTTCATCTGTGGCAATTACCCGCTGTTTCCTTTCATGGTCCGAATTGCCTTTCACCGTTTTTGCTGAATGGATTTCTGTTTGCTTTTGGTGTGGCCACTGATTGTGAGAGACAGAGTCTGAAACTGCGTGTGTGTGTATGTATGTGCGTGTGTGTATGTGTGTGTGTCTGTGTGTGGATATGTGTGTCTATGTGTGTGCCTGGATGTCTCTGTGGGCCGGTTAGTCTGGAACACATCATCATTCATTGTTTGCAAAATGGCGTTGCCAATAATTGCAATTCTTTTTCAGCAGATGACGACATTTTGTTGAGATTACCTTCCACATCCTATGCTACACTCAATATGTACTTGTAATGTATTGCCTTGAGTGATCCAGACAGTAATATCATGATGTCCATTCCATTGAAAAGGCAAATAAATCTTTCAAATTACTTACATATCGGTTCACCTCGCTTTATCTGTCTCAGGCTGCACCTAAATCAGTTGAACCCTCTTCTCTCTCTCAGACTTAACTCACTTACACAGGCACACACCAGCCGAGTCTGGAACCTAGTGTTTAAATGGCACCTCGTGTTTAAATCTTTTTTGCTGAAGGCACTTCTGACAATAATTACGCACCAAAACGTCATCAGAGGAAAATTCTGTGCCAGAAAGGCACCAGCTCATTCACTTAACCGCGCTAACCCCCACCCCCCTCTCTCCCCCCCCCCTCTCCCACCCCCCCCCCTCTCTCTCTCGCTCTGACATCAAGTTACTTTAAACTTTCTACTTTAGTATAACCTCTGTTAACAGATTGTTGCTTTAATTTCCCTTCATCTCTCCAGATTGTTATTAGTATTATGCCAGTGAAGAGCATCTGTGCACCTCCCGATCGGTTACTGTGTTTCTAAACAAATAATCTAACTTTTTAAAGGGAATGGGAAGTGAGGTGAATGTAATGCAGAGAGCGGCAGCAATCTGTGTGGGTGTTCTTGATGCTGTCAGAGTGAGTTCACCCTCACAGGCAGGAAGACTGTTCACGGTGACAAACATGAAACTGAAGCCTGTTGTTTCATTCTCAGGTAACACAACTTCCTGTTTCTCTGCTGCCGGTTCCAAACCGCACATCTCACTGCTAATCAGAAAATAAATCCAGGGACCACAATCTGGCGAGAACATAGGACATAGAACATAGAACACTAGAGCGCAGTACGGGCCCTTCGGCCCTCGATGTTGCGCCGACCTGTGAAACCATCTGAAGCCTATCTGACCTACACTATTCCATTTGCATCTATATGTCTATCCAGTGACCACTTAAATGCCCTTAATGTTGGCGAGGCTACTACTGTTGCAGGCAGGGCGCTCCACACCCCTACTACTCTCTGAGTAAAGAAACTGCCTCTGACATCTGTCCTATATCTACCACCCCTCAATTTATAGCTATGTCCCCTCGTGTTGTTCATCACCATCCGAGGAAAAAGATTCTCACTGTCCACCCTATCTAACACTCAGACTATCTTATATGTCTCTATTAAGTCACCTCTCAGCCTTCTCCTCTCTAACGAAAACAACCTCAAGTCCCTGAGCCTTTCCTCGTAAGACCTTCCCTCCATACCAGGCAACATCCTAGTAAATCTCCTCTGAACCCTTTCCAAAGGTTCCACATCCTTCCTATAATGTGGTGACCAGAACTGCACGCAGTCCTCCAGGTGCGGCTGCAACAGAGTTATGTACAGCTGCAGCACGACCTTGTGGCTCCAAAACTCAATCCCCCTGCGGATAAAGGCTAGCACACCATATGCCTTCTTAACAGCCCTATTAACCTGGGTGGCAACTTTCAGGGATTTATGTACCTGGATGCCGAGATCTCTCTGTTCATCTACACTACCAAGAATCTTGCCATTAGCCCAGTACTCTGAATTCCTGTTACTCCTTCCAAAGTGAACCACCTCACACTTTTCCGCATTAAACTCCATCTGCCACCTCTCAGCCCAGCTCTGCAGCTTATCTATGTCCCTCTGTATCCTATAACATACTTCAGCACTATCCACAACGCCACCGGCCTTCGTGTCATCTGCAAATTTACTAACCCATCCTTCTACACCCTCTTCTAGGTCATTTATAAAAATGACAAACAGCAGTGGCCCCAAAACAGATCCTTGCGGTACACCACTAGTAACTGAACTCCAGGATGAACATTTGCCATCAACCACCACCCTCTGTCTTCTTTCAGCTAGCCAATTACTGATCCAAACCGCTAAATCACCTTCAATCCCATACTTCCTTATTTTCTGCAATAGCCTACCGTGGGGAACCTTATCAAACGCCTTACTGAAATCCATACAACACATCAACCGCTTTACCCTGATCCACCTGTTTGGTCACCTTCTCAAAAAACTCAATAAGGTTTGTGAGGCATGACCTACCCTCCACAAAACCGTGTTGACTATCGCTAATCAACTTGTTCTTTTCAAGATGATTATAAACCCTACCTCTTATAACCTTTTCCAACATTTTACCCACAACCGAAATAAGGCTCACAGGTCTATAATTACCAGGGTTGTCTCTACTCCCCTTCTTGAACAAGGGGACAACATTTGCTATCCTCCAGTCTTCCGGCACTATTCCTGTCGACAAAGACGACATAAAGATCAAAGGCAAAGTCTCTGCAATCTCCTCCCTGGCTTCCCAGAGAATCCTAGGATAAATCCCATCTGGCCCAGGGGACTTATCTATTCTGACATTTTCAAAAATTGCTAACACCTCCTCCTTTTGAACCTCAATTCCATCTAGCCTGGTCGACTGAACCTGAGTGTTCTCCTCGACAACATTGTCTTTCTCCAGTGTAAATACTGACGAAAAATATCCATTTAACGCTTCCCCTATCTCCTTTGATTCCACACACAACTTTCCACTACTATCCTTGATTGGCCCTAATCTTACTCTAGTCATTCTTTTCTTCCTGATATACCTATAGAAAGCCTTAGGGTTTCCTTGATCCTATCCGCCAACGACTTTTCGTGTCCTCGCTCTTCTTAACTCTCCCTTTAGGTCCTTCCTGGCTAACTTGTAACTCTCAAGTGCCCTAACTGAGCCTTCATGTCTCATCCTAACATAAGGCTTCTTCTTCCTCTTGACAAGTGCTTCAACTTCCTTAGTAAACCACGGTTCCCGTGCTCGACAACTTCCTCCCTGCCTGACAGGTACATACTTATCAAGGACACGCAGTAGCTGTTCCTGGAAAAAGCTCCACCTTTCGATTGTACCCATCCCCTGCAGTTTCCTTCCCCATCCTATACATCCTAAATCTTGCCGAATAGCATCATAGTTGCCTTTCCCCAGCTATATTTCTTGCCTTGCGGTATAAACCTATCCCTGCCCATTGCTAAAGTAAACATAACCGAGTTGTGATTACTATCACCAAAGTGCTCACCTACATATAAATCTAACACCTGGCCGGGTTCATTACCCAGTACCAAATCCAATGTGGCCTCGCTGGCCTGTCTACATACTGTGTCAGAAAACCCTTCTGCATACACTGTACAATAACTGACCCATCTATAGTACTCGAACTATAGTATTTCCAGTCAATATTTGGAAAGTAAAGTCCTCCATAACAACTACCCTGTTACTCTCGCTCCTGTCGAGAATCATCTTTGCAATCCTTTCCTCTACATCTCTGGAACTATTCGGAGGTCTATAGACAACTTCCAACAGGGTAACCTCTCCTCTCCTGTTCCTAACCTCGGCCCATACTACCTCAGTAGACGAGTCCTCAAGCATCCTTTCTACCGCCGTAATACTTTCCTTGATTAACAATGCCACCCCCCCCCCCTCTTTTACCATCTTCTCTGTTCTTACAGAAATATCTAAATCCTGGAACCTGCAACAACCATTCCTGTCCCTGCTCTACCCATGTCTCCGAAATCGCCACAACATCGAGATCCCAGGTACCAACCCATGCTGCAAGCTCACCCACCTTATTCCGGATGCTCCTGGCGTTGAAGTAGACACACGTCAAACCAGCGTCTTGCTTGCCGGTGCCCTCTTTCGAACTTTTAACCCTATCCCTGACCTCACTACTCTCAACATCCTGTACACTGGGACTGCAATTTAAGTTCCCATCCCCCTGCTGAATTAGTTTAAACCCCTCTGAAGAGCACTAGCAAATCTCCCCCCCCCCCCCCAGGATATTGGTACCCCTCTGGTTCAGGTGAAGACCATCCTGTTTGTAGAGGTACCACCTACCCCAGAATGAGCCCCAATTATCCAGGAAACCAAAACCCTCCCTCGTGCACCATCCCTGTAGCCACGTGTTCAACTCCTCTCTCTCCTTATTTCTCACTTCGGCAGCACGTGGCACGGGTAACAACCCGAGATAACAACTCTGTTTGTTCTAGCTCTCAGCTTCCACCCTAGCTCCCTGAATTTCTGTCTCAATTCCCCATCTCTCTTCCTACCTATGTCGTTGGTACCTATGTGGACCACGACTTGGGGCTGCTCCCCCTCCCCCTTAAGGATCCCAAAAACACGATCAGAGACATCTGTTAATGCGGCTTATATCTGCCCACAGAGTCAGGGCAGACTCACACAGATCACTTTGCGGTGACATTAACAAATGAACCTGTTGTGATCTGTTTAAAAATTCCATTCCAGGACATAAATGGATGGTCAGTGGATCAGTCACTGAGTTTCCCCGGTTCTCTGAAGCCAGGAAATGATATCTTGTTCCATTTCAATATTTTATCATTCTCCCTCTCCCTGTTTAATTTGTCTTTACTGTTTCTCAGATTTTATATCTCAACCCCGCGTCTCTTTTTCTAATTTCTTCGCTCAGTTTCACACACTCTCTCTCTCTGTGTATCTTTCTCCATCTTTATGTGTGTCTGTTTAATTAAACTTCTAAAACAAAACCATCAAGGTTTGAGTAGAATAATTAAAGAGAAACTATTACAACTGGCAGGACGGTCTGTAACCAGAGGACACAGATTTACTGTATTGAACAGGAGGATTGTTTTTACACAGCCAGTTGTTATAAACTGGAACTCACATCTGGAAAGTATGATGGAATCAGATTCAACAGGAACTTTGGAAAATGATGGATAAATATTTGAAGGATGAGAAGAATGGGACCAGTTGGGTGGTTCATCTCTAATCATTGACCCAGCACCTTTTCTGTATCTACCCCTGTCCTTCATTGAGGCCGAATAAAATGCAATCATTACACAGCTTTGATCTTGTGCTAATCCTGTCTTTAGGCAGAGACTGAGTGTGTGTAGATAATTGCCACGAATCGTTCAGAGGTTCGTCGCTGTTTGCAATCCACTACTTTGGACAAAGTAACAATAAATAGCATTTGTTTCGAAAAACAACAATTATCTTTAACATTTGTGGCACTAATTCTTCCTGTGATGAGGCTTTGGCTTTTAGTCTTTGTGTCCCGATCTGATAATTTAAACATAAGTGTCCATAAGCTCGGACGGTACGGTGCAGTGGTTAGCATTGCTGCTTACGCTTCTGAGGACCTGAGTTTGATCCCGGTCCTGGGTGACTGTTCGTGTGGAGTTTGCACCTTCTCCCCGTGACCGCGTGGTTTTCACCCCCACAACCAAAAAATGTGATGGGTAGGTGGATTGGCCACGCTAAATTGCCCCTTAATTGAAAATATAAATAAATGGATGCTCTAAATTTACGAAAGAAATATAGCATTCATAAGCTACCGGAACCGGCTCTCGCGTGTCTGTATAAATGGAGAACTGTTCGTAAGAATGAGAAGAAACAGATGTTTTTGTTTCCCCCGACAGATGCACCATTGTAGAGTCTGCCATAATTGTCCTCCCATTGGGTATAAACGATCCGAGGTGGAGTCAATCACACGCACCTCACTCAATGCAGTTTCCAATCCGCTTTTCCCACACACATCCCTGTCACTCAGCATGATATTGAAGCCTGGGCGAGGGCCCGGAGCATCATTGCTTTCTGATAGTTTCACTTCCTCTTAAAATCAGCTGTTCATGAGATCCCCTGCCTCCCTTCACCGAAGATTATCATCAGTCTCTGTTATTGATACACTGGAGCCGGTCTCTGTGATTATTATTATACCAGACCCCACTCTGACCCCGGGCCCGGCAGTCTCTGTCAGTGAGACACTGGAGCCGGTCTCTGTGATTGTTATTATCCCAGACCCCAGTCTGACCCCGGGCCCGGCAGTCTCGTTATTGATACACTGGAGCCGGTCTCTGTGATTATTATTATACCAGACCCCAGAAATGGCTAGAGAAATTGCAGATGCACTAATGATGATTTACCAATATTCACTAGACTCTGGGGTGGTCCCGGTGGATTGGAAATTAGCAAACGTGACACCACTGTTTAGAAAAGGAGGTAGGCAGAGAGCAGGAAATTATAGGCCAGTGACCTTAACTTCGGTAGTAGGGAAGATGCTAGAATCTATCATCAAGGAAGAAATAGCGAGGCATCTGGATAGAAATTGTCCCATTGGGCAGACGCAGCATGGGTTCAAAAAGGGCAGGTCGTGCCTAACTAATTTAGTGGATTTTTTTGAGGACATTACCAGTGCAGTAGATAACGGGGAGCCAATGGATGTGGTATATCTGGATTTCCAGAAAGCCTTTGACAAGGTGCCACACAAAAGGTTGCTGCATCAGATAAAGATGCATGGCATTAAGGGTAAAGTAGTAGCATGGATAGAGATAGTTAATTAATAGAAAGCAAAGAGTGGGGATTAATGTGTGTTTCTCTGGTTGGCAATCAGTAGCTAGTGGTGTCCCTCAGGGATCCGTGTTGGGCCCACAATTGTTCACAATTTACATAGATGATTTGGAGTTGGGGACCAAGGGCAATGTGTCCAAGTTTGCAGATGACACTAAGATGAGTGGTAAAGCGAAAAGTGCAGAGGATACTGGAAGTCTGTAGAGGGATTTTGATAGGTTAAGTGAATGGGCAAGGGTCTGGCAGATGGAATACAATGTTGAAAAATGTGAGGTTATCCGTTTTGGTAGGAATAACAGCAAACGGGATTATTATTTAAACGATAAAATATTAAAGCATGTCGCTGTGCAGAGAGACCTGGGTGTGCTAGTGCATGAGTCACAGAAAGTTGGTTTACAGGTGCAACAGGTGATTAAGAAGGCAAATGTAATTTTGTCCTTCATTGCTAGAGGGATGGAGTTAAAGACTAGGGAGGTTATGTTGCAATTGTATAAGGTGATAGTGAGGCCACACTTGGAGTATTGTGTTCAGTTTTGGTCTCCTTACTTGAGAAAGGACATACTGGCACTGGAGGGTGTGCAGATGAGATTCACTATGTTAATCCCAGAGCTGAAGGGGTTGGATTATGAGGAGAGGTTGAGTAGACTTGGACTGTACTCGTTGGAATTTAGAAGGATGAGGGGGGATCTTATAGAAACATTTAAAATTATGGAGGGAATATATAGGATAGATGCGGGCAGGTTGTTTCCACTGGCGGGTGAAAGCAGAACTAGGGGACATAGCCTCAAAATAAGGGGAAGTAGATTTAGGACTGAGTTTAGGAGGAACTTCTTCACCCAAAGGCTTGTGAATCTATGGAATTCCTTGCCAGTGAAGCAGTTGAGGCTCCTTCATTACATGTTTTTAAGGTAAATATAGATAGTTTTTTGAAGAATAAAGGGATTAAGGGTAATGGTGATCGGGCCGGAAAGTGGAGCTGAGTCCACAAAAGATCAGCCATGATCTCATTGAATGGCGGAGCAGGCTCGAGGGGCCAGATGGCCTACTCCTGCTCCTAGTTCTTATGTTCTTATGACCCCGGGCCGGCAGTCTCTGTTATTGATACACTGGAGCCGGTCTCTGTGATTATTATTATACCAGACCCCAGTCTGACCCCGGGCAGGCAGTCTCTGTTATTGATACTGGAGCCGGTCTCTGTGATTATTATTATACTAGACCCCAGTCTGACCCCGGGCCCGGCAGTCTCTGTTACTGATACACTGGAGCCGGTCTCTGTGATTATGATTATACCAGACCCCAGTCTGACCCTGGGCCCGCAGTCTCTGTTATTGATACACTGGAGCCGGTCTCTGTGATTATTATTATACCTGACCCCAGCCTGACCCCGGGCCCGGCAGTCTCTGTTATTGATACACTGGAGCCGGTCTCTGTGATTATTATTATACCTGACCCCAGTCTGACCCCGGGCCCGGCAGTCTCTGTTATTGATACACTGGATTATTAATCTCTGTGATTTTTATTATACCAGGCCGCAGTCTGACCCCGGACCCGCCAGTTGCAATCCACTTCGCAAATCTAAGGAGAAAAGCTGGTTGTTTTCTCAGAATTAGCGGTGAGGTGTGCGTGTGTGAGTGTATGTGTGTGTGAGGGAGGCGGGGTGGGGCGGTGAGTATGTTGGGGGGGGGGGGGGGAGAGACCTCACAGCATCTATGATGTGCCAGTTTAGCATAGGGCTAAATCGCTGGCTTTGAAAGCAGACCAAAGCAGGCCAGCAGCACGGTTCGATTCCCGTAACAGCCTCCCGAAAAGGCGCCGGAATGTGGCGACTAGGGGCTTTTCACAGTAACTTCATTTGAAGCCTACTCGTGACAATTAGCGATGTTCATTTCATTTCATTTCACTAACCCGTGTTCCGCTGAATGGAGAGACTGGCCAGATTTTTTATCTCCTTCACTCCCTCTATCTGAGTTTCTGAAATAATGGATAATGGACACCAAGGATTTTAATCCAAACTATCATCTTGGGAATTGATCTATATTTTGTGTCGCAGCTCCGGACTGGAACTTGCACCCACAACTTTCTGACTGAGGGCATAAGCGTACCACCAATGAATCGATGCCGACAAGACCTGTTCGCAGTTCCCATTACATTAATACAACGGGAATGCACCACCCACATAGACTAGAAATCTACAATAACCACGGAAGCTGCTGGAAAGACCCAAAGGTCAAAAAGCGGATGGAAAATCTGTTTGTTTTTTGTCCATTCACATTATTTCCAGTCTCACAGGAAGGTGCGGAGAGGATTAAGGATTTTGGAGGCTGATAAATATTCTGTTTCAGTTGTACAAACACTCCTTCAATGGTCAACACATCCTGGGGTGGAATTTGAACCCATGTCAAATAGCTCAGAAACAGAAGTGTTACTCTGGCGGGTCGCATTTTCAGCGACAAATGCACTTAGTTTCAGGGCAATGAACCTGGTGCTGGTGACCTGTCAGTGACATGAAACGTGAACTCTGTTTCTCTCCTCAGATTCTGCTTGACATGCAGAGAAATTCCAGCAATTCTATCTGCCTGACACTAACTTCATCCAATTCACAGTGCAATGGTGCTTGAGTCAAATTAAGCATGAGTGGCAGCTTTTTCTATTAGAACATTAAACGCTGACTTCTCTCTCACCCACGATTATTTCAGATCCAACGTTAATTGGCTGCACCAGATACTCACGATGTCATCATGAGACTCGATCCAGAGATGTGTTCAGTGATGCAACTGCAGATTGCAACTGTTATCATCATCATAAAATTTAAAGTGCAGAAGAGGCCATTCGGCCCATCGTGTCTGCACCCGCTCTTGGAAAGTGCACCATACTTAAAGCCACGCCTCCACCCTATCCCCGTAACACAGTTACCCCAAATAACCTTTTTTGGACACTAAGGACAATTCTATCATGGCCAATCCACCGATCCTGCACATCTTTGAACTTTTGGAGGAAACCCACGCAGACACAGAGAGAACGTGCAGACTCCGCACAGGCAGTGACCCAAGCCGGGAATCGAAGCTGGGGCCCTGGAGCTGTGAAGCAGCTGTGCTAACCACTGTGCTACTGTGCTTCTGTGCATTTTTCCTCTCAAATTAAGCGATGACTTTGCTGTTTTCATTGCATCATATAGAATAAGAGTGGACAAGCATGTTTCCTCGGTAAAATCTGTACAAATAGCCTGCCTACCATTCCAATGTTAATGCTCTGATTCTCTATGATTAGTTTAGGGAAACGCATCCCTGTCAGTTCTGAGTAAGAGTCTGTTTCCCATATTGTCATTTTTGACTTTTTCGGTTATTCATTTATATGTCTTTCTACGATTATGATCACACAAATACATGTCTTTCTAATGTTATCTCAGCTCCTGTCTCTCCTTTGCCTATATAGTCCATATGTCGGTTTATATTACTCTCATGGTAAGTTAATATTATCACTACTCGAGCATACATTTCTGTCTACATATGACCAGATCTTGTCTCTGTTACTGGTGCAATATATTTTTTAATTCAGTGATGGAACGCACTGGTCGCGGGTTGGTCAGCATAGGTTTCCCATCCTTCATTGCCCTTGACAAGGTTGTGGTGAGCTGTCTTCTTAAACCGCTGCACTTCACGTCCACCAATCCAAATATATGTATATCACACCACGTCTGGTATCTCTTAATGCTTCAGCAGGTCACAATTAATTTTAGCGAAAATTACATATAGGGTATACAACCTTTAGACAGACAAATCAGTCCAATGAGTGATTGTGGTGGAATTGGTTAAAATAACAGCCAGAAATTGTAGCAATAGAAATATTGAACATTCTCTGGAAGCTGCAGGTGTTTGAATTATTCCTGTCAACGGGAATAATCGGTCACAATAACAATGTGAACGGAGACTGGGCCCAGTTAAGGCATTATTGAGAGAGACTCTTGCGTATTAATGATCAGCGTGGTTTTTGGACTATAAACAAAGACATGAGGTACGCAATAATAACAAAGACAAAATCTGTTCAATTATAAACAGAGACATTGCTAATATAATATAAATTGGGACAGGTTCTAATGTCATATAAACTGAGATTGGTGCTACAGGAATATAAGCAGTGAAGGGATAACTATATACTTCCAAGGCATGGTAGAGAACGATGTAGCGGGAAATTTCCAGTTAGTGGATCCCATGTATCTGTTGCTCCAGTCCCTCTTGATGGTAGAAGTCGTGGGATTGAAATGTGCTGCCTAGGAATCCTTCGAGAGTTGCTACAGTGCATCTTCTGAATGGTACAACCTGCTGCCTGTGTTTGTCGGTGGTTGAGGAATTGGAAGTTTGTGGAAGGGTTGCCAAACAAGTCCTGTTTTGTCCTGGATGGTGTCAATCTTCTTCAGTGTCGTTGCAGCTTCACGCATCAAGGCAAGTGGAGAGGATTCATCATACCCCTTACCTTGTAGTGAGGATTCCTTCCATTTGATCTGATCTGGTAGCTCTAGTATTTATATGGCTAGTCCAGTTCGGTTCCTGGTCAATTGTAACGCCCAGGATGTTGATAGTGGTGTTTCAGCGATGGCAATGTCAGCGTATCTCATGGGGCAATAATTGGATCCTCTCTTGTTGGAGATAGTTGTTGCCTGGCACTTGGTTGGCGCGAATGTAACGTGTTACTTATCAGACTGGCCTGGATATTGCACGGGTGTTGCTCTCTTGGAACATGGACGGCTGAGGAGTTTAGAATGGTGATGAACATTGTGCATTCATCAGCGAAAATCCCCACCTGTGACCCTATGATGCAAGGAAGGTCATTGTTGAGCAGCTGAAGATAGTTGGACTTAGGACACTACACTAAGGAACGTGGCTGGTTCGCATAACGTAATAACTGAGACAGAGCCTCGTGTAACACAAACAGGTGTATATTTTGGTTTTGTATCAATTAAAGCTGTGTCTAACGAAGTAACAACTGAGACATGGATTTTTATAACATTAGCCGTGATATGATTCAGTGCAGTTGTAACGTCCAGAGTTCCCATTGTTATAAGAAGAGGGCCTTGCTTCAGAATATCAAAAACTTGGATTTAGCCGAGTACAGAAACAACCGAGATCTGCTGTCATAAAATCAGCAACATGACCTAGTCTCATATAGGCAGAGACAGAGTCTAATTTAATATGAACACAGAGGGTCCGTTGCAGTAACAATTTATGCTTGGTGTAATGTCAGCAATCATGGTTGCACTGCCATCAACTGGCCAAACTTTGCTATGGCGGTTTCTGATTTTTTAATAATTATTTCATGGGGTGTGGGTCTCAATGGAAAGGCCAACATTTGGTGACCTTCTCTAACCCCATGAACTGATTAACTTATTGGGTCATTTTATTTACATTCAATCCCACTGTCAGCTCGGTAAGATTTGAATACAGGGCCTCAATGAGTTAGGTTGAGCATTTGTCAGCATCAATTGACCCGGCCACCACCACACAATCAAACAGTCCAGTCCACATCCTCACCACTCACTGGGTGAAAACGTTTCTCTCATGTCCCCATGATTCTTTTCCCAATTCCCTTCAATCTGTATCCTCTGGTACATGATCGCCCACTAATAATAATAATCTTTATTATTGTCACAAGTAGGCTTACATTAACACTGCAATTAAGTTACTGTAAAACTCCCCTTGTCGCCACAATCCAGCACCTGTTTGGGTACACAGGGAGAATTCAGACTGTCCAATTCACCTAACAGCACGTCTTTGGTGACTTGTGGGAGGAAACCGGAACACCCGGAGGAAACACATGCAGACACAGTGAGAACATGCAGACTCCGCACTTACAGTGACCCCAAGCCGGGAATCGAACCTGGGATCCTGGCGCTATGAATCAACAGTGCTAACCACTGTGCTACCGCGCCGCCGAATGAGTTCACTTCCTCCTGTGGCCACCTAAAATGGATGCTGAGCTACAAAAATAGGCCAAGCGCTAAGACTGCTGGGAAACAGACAGTTTAGCCAGAACAGCAGTCTGCAAAGAGAGCATTTTGCCATTCTGCAGCAGCAGAAACCAGTTTGGGCTCAGGTGAGAAGACCTTAGCTAGGTGCAAATGGCAAAACGCTTTGCATGCTAATGAGGCAATCAGACCTGAACACCCACATAATAGATACATTTGATTCTGAATGGACACATTTGAATCAAGGCCCAGACATCGAGGCACCAGAAACCTTCAAACAAAAGGGCATAAGAAACGCCCCCCCCCCCCCCCCCCATCACGGAGACCCCCTCGCATTGGGGAATTAAAACAGTATCGATGAGGAATTGACCCAATAGGTAAAGCCCGCCCAAGAAGAGGGAAGGACAATGGAATCCCTATAAAAGACAGGGACCTCGTGTTGTCCGGTCTGCTTTTTCGTGCTCCGGCTCTGACCAAGACCTTGAAGATCCAAACTGACTCCAGCCGTCGAGCACCAGCCGCCGAACCGTAAGTGCCAGTACGACGCTCGCTACGCGAACTAAGCCCGCTAGAACCCCCAGTGACCAGAATGCTTGCTGAAGGTTGCAGCCCAAGACCAGGACGAAGGCCTCGCTCCCTGACCTTGCCTGTTCCTGTTAGATAAGTATTCTGATTACTTTAGTTTAGTCATAGCTTAGTCTCTTAGTGTGTGCATGAGTATTTATTATAACTGTATAATAAATATTATCGTTTGGACCTTACTAATCGGTGTATCGTCTTTATTACTTTGAACTTGACCTTGGAATACTCGTGACGTTGTCTATACGGCAACTGGCGACTCCTAAAGCTGAATAAATACATAAGACAGAGCCTAGTGGTGTTAAGCACTTGGAAGTTAATACACCCCAATAAACGCGTTTTACGCCCATAGTAAAACGTGCAACACTCCATATCTACTCTGTCTCGAACTCTCATGATTTCGAATACATCTGCCAGATGGCTTCTCAACCTGCTCGTCAAGGGAAACAGTCGCAATGTCTCCAATCTCTCTTGGTAACTCAAGTTGCTCATCTCTGGAATCATTTGCGGGAATATTTTCTGCATCCATCTTTCTGACTTCACATCCTCCCCCACGTGCGATGCCCACAATCCTTCATTTCAGTCCGAATCAGAATTTAACAAAACTTCCTTTCCTCTGTATTCTATTCATAGGCGATATGCTCAAGTGAATGAAGCAATGGCTCGGTAGGGAGGAGTATGAACTCAGAGGATTATAAACAAGGAAGAGGTTTACTGCAGTAATAACTGAAACAGAGGTAGGGCCCAGCGTCATGCAGCAGGCATGCAGATTGTAAGGTAAACAGGAGCCTGACGTAGTGCCAGTAAAAACTGCGGCAGTCCCAGTGGAATAGAAACCAAGACACCTGATAATGTAGGAATAAGTGAGAAAAGTATTAGAACTGTACAAAAATAATTCAGGCAAACCCGAGTCTAATACAAAGATAAAGGTGGTGTTTTACACAATTGTTTGGGGTAGAGTTTATCATGATATACACTGCATAGGATACAAGGTTCAGTAGAGCAATAGCTAAAATATTTCCTTGAACATTATAAACAGAGGCATAAGATATTGTATTGACAACTCAATCAGTGGATAGTGTAATATAACCAAATGATTTACCCAATGCATTAAAATGAAACAGGGTCCAGCGTAATTTACCGGGAGGCAGGAAACGTGCACAATAAACAGTGACACTGTCTTGTGTAGTGGGAGAAAATACAGAGCCCAGAGTAATATTAACACAGGCCGAGCGTTGTCCAGTAATTCATGAGGATTGTACAGTGCAATATAAGCAGAGATGGGATTTGTTATGATACAAGCATGGAAATGATTAAGTTCAGTAACTTATTCGGCGATCACTCACTAGCAGGTATGATTGTCCACCTATGAAACTCTGTGCAGGTCATGTGTTCTGTGAGTATAAGACAGTATGAATCAGGCTCTAATGTAACACAAACAGAGATCAGTGGGGTAATAACTGAGACTGATTGAAATGTGAAATGTACCTCCGTAAAATATCGGTTTTGTGATCTGAATGGATATCAACTCAAACTTGATTGTAACATTGTTGACAAAATGGGTATTAACATTTATTGAAATCAGCAAAAGCTGTATTTATTTTATCTGTGCGCTTTCGAATGTGACAAAGAAAAATAAGCTGAACAATCCAAATAGGTCCCTGGAGCGCTGGAAGATTTGAAATCACAGAGATTCTTTCACAAGGCCTAGGGCAGCATGATTGTAGTTACTGCGAGGAACATTAGTTTGGCAGTTATTGGCTGATTCCATGTGTGCCCTGCAGAATACTGGCAAAGATTGGAACTTCCAGGCAGTCGCTGAATCGTGGTTCCTGGGATTTGCTGCTAGAGATCTGGGAGGTGTTAGAGGTTCTTCCACCAATATTTTAGTCAGTACAGGGAATTATTGTTTTCGAGTTTCATTTACAATACATTTTGAAGGGAAAGCGGTTATGGTAATTCAGTAGTTACATTTAGTGCATGACAAAGCGCAGCAAGCCATTCAGATTGCCCTAATACATAATGTTTGATCAACGCGTACAGGTTGGCAGTGGGAGCAACTTCGATCTAAAAGATGTCTTCAGCTGAAATGAACATCCCAGTCTTTCTCTGGCACTTGCAAGGATGACGAAACATCACATCTGGCCCTCGGTCGTGAATTCCATCCTTGAAAGTATCCTTGATATTTCTTCACTGCCTGAAACTCGCATTATTCACATTCTGAGATGTGTGTCGTATCCGTTAAGTTTTAGTCGCTCTATTATTTAGTGCAGTCATTTTCAGGGTGTGTAACTCACTACAGCAATCTTTCTGATTGACTTCGCAATCAAGCTTCTGTATTCAGTCAGTTCCTGACCATTTGTTCCAATGCTTTTAACCCAGCAGGCATCAATATACATTGATCATAAGATCAAATCATGCCCTGAAAATAAACTCAAAGAACTTGTTTACGCTCTAGATTCTTAGCTTTAAGAGATATTAATATTGCGAAGTGCTCAGTCAGACTATTAAAATTATTAGGGTTTTTCTCACCTGGGTCCATCATCTGATACATAATGAAATTGTAAACCAATAATGATGTGTGTATTTTCCACGGGTTCATTGTGATTCGGCGATTTAAGTAGTTCCCCAGGCCACCGGCTGGTTTTTGCATTCTCAATGACAGTGTCAAGTTCACTGATATACCGAAATAAACGCCAGCCAATTCTGCCCTCCCAGTGTTACTGCATTAATTGGGCGGAATCTATATTCGATGTGAACTATATTAAAATTGTTTCTGTGGATTGTGCTCGCGGTCTCCGCGCACAGGAAAGGATTCAAGTGTCAGCCCCAAACAGACAGCAGCTGTGACCCAGAAAGCAGCGGCAGTTTTTGTACAAGGACCTCACTCGTTGCCATCACTGTGAGACGCTGTGCACAGTAATAGACCGCGGTGTCAGACAGCCGCAGCTCCGAGATGGTCAATCGGTACAACTTCTCTGATTGTTGGAGGGTAACTGAAAACCGTTCCTGAGCGAAATCCCCTTTCACTGGATCACCTCCGCTCTTGTATATCCGGACCGCAAACTCGGGCTCTCTATCTGGGTATTGACGGTACCAGAATAAATAATAAGCATCATCGGTATGCGTGCAGGTTAAAGTGACATCTTCTCCCTCTGTCTGTGTGAGTGAGGATTCCCGCTGAGTAACAGAGTCTCCATCGCTCAGACCTGCAACACACGATTATAGAAAGTGTTAGTCATCGATTAAACGTTACACTAAACTGAGCCGACGGTCAAAATTTGCAATCAGAGTTACAGAAAAATAAATAGAAGTGGGAATGTAAGATAGTAATTCGACCTCACTGGCTATATCAGTGTTAACCACCCCCTCCCTCTCCATCTCACTCTATCAGTAAATTAACCCATTATTTTATTCATCTTCTGTTTCTCTACATTGCTCCAATGCATCAATACCATTTCCTCAACTACTCCATGTGGTAGTGAATTCCACACTCACGTCGTTCTTTGTGTGACGAGTTTCTGCGGAATTCCCCATTAGATGTTTTAATGACGTTTGTTGAAACTCACAGTTTTGGAATTCTCCATAAGGGCAAACATCTTCTTGTATTTCCCATCTAACTCGTCATTATAACTCTATTAGGTTACCCTTCGCAACGCCGTTTACTGGAGAACAATATCCGAGTTGTAGTGTTATATGACAATATGCCGCATTTATGAAATTATATTCTGTGTGGTATTCTGTGCCCTATATTCATCTTGTAAAATACATCCAAGAAACGCTTAATGCAAACCAAGGCCGAATTCAGGTACAAGTTTAATATGAATTCCCTGACTTTCCAATGTATCCCTCCTGAATTTAAACATTTGTAAAGTTTCAAACTTCTTACCAGCAAAGACTATCACCCAGGCCAGAGCGAGAGTGGGGAACCGCATCGCTGCTTCTCGGAAAATGCAGGGACTTTTTGCATCCCACAGAGCAGAATATCGAACAAGAACAGGCGATTGGCTGATGGTGGTCTGATGTCACTTTCTTCACAACATTCCATAGGCGGAGCTGAGGACGCTGGGTCTGATTGGTCTGATGTCAATCTGCAACCGCAACTCCGTTCGCTGCAGGCCAAGGAGACATTAACCTGACATTGTGCAGATTAGAGAGAATGAGGAGACCATGTAAACAATTTGATCCTTGATTGATCGAGCGACGGATTGATCGCTACTTGATCTGAGAGGCGATTCATAATTGGTCAGAGTGATCGTTTGATATGTAATTGATCTGAAATAGCTCGCCTCGAATTAATAAATATTGAATGTAGATGGAAATGTTCAGTTTATTTCATCCGCTATCGTTAATAAGAATACAGCTAGAAGTGTTACAACACCAGGTTAAAGTCCAACAGATTTGTTTCGAATCACTAGCTATCGGAGCGCTGCACCTTCCTCAAATTCACCTGAGGAAGGAGCAGTGCTCCGAAAGCTAGTAATTCGAAACACACCTGTTGGACTTTAACTTGGTTTTGTAAGACTTCTTGTTGTGCTCACCCCAATCGAACGCCGGCAACTCCACATCATAGCCACCATCGACACGGTTAATAAGTGTGAAGTTGTTGATGCTGGGACCGGGGAGGGAGGCGGTATAGAATTGAAAAGGCGCTGAGGTTTCAGCAGCTCAGCGGGAATTTCCTGTCTATTTACATATCTCGAAAGAACAACTGGGGATCATGCTCACTATCAAGTGATCAGAGAGCGCCCACCGCTGTACAGCACAAACCTCACGGAGAACATTGGAAATCCGCACAGACTCTCAGCAAATAAACACACAGGAACACACACACCCTCACAGACAGGTAGACACAGTCGATGGCCATGCCGAATTCTTTTTTTAACTGGTCAAATAACCGAAACTGTGAGAGAACAATTTATCTTGCATTGCCACTGGAGGCTCAGTCATCATGTTTCTGTGTTCATTGCACAAAACAACTTAAAGTCATAAGGTGTTGATGGATGAGGATGCAGTTTAGATTGTCCTTTCAGAAAGCCCCAGCGGCTGCAATTAGTCTCAGTTGTTCAGTCGGAAACTCCAGTTGTTTTTGATTCTCTCACGTTTTACGACGATTGGTCCAACTATCCTTCAATTTCTGTGTGTCCAACGATTAGTTGATGAAGTCCTAACAGATTATTTTTAGATTTTCCTTTCAACCAAAACAGTTAAAACTGAATAACGAAGCTTTTGGATCGCTTGTGCAGTACCCCGATGCATGACGGTCCTCAGCAACGAAGACAGTGTCTCTGTTATTGGTTGACTACAGCTCCGTACGTTTCAGCCAAGACCGTCTCTAATTTATGCCCTTGTTGGTTAATGTTAAACAATCCTTTGTTGTTATTAACGTCCTGTCTGCATTCTCTGTCCAGATGGATCATGGCTTCAGTGAGATTCACGATATTCTAGACCACATTACTGAAGTGACACTTAGGAAGGTTCAAACGTTGGGAAGTTCACTTACAGAGGGACAATAAACACCGAAAGTGTCAGGTAAGCTGTGCTTCTGTTTCTTGTTAATTAGGCATCACTTTTCTTGTTTTATTATAAGCCATGTTCACAATATCTACAAACGTTTTAGGGTGAAATGGTTGTTGCAAATTTACGCTCGACAGCAAAATAAATGAACTAATGCAACATTTCAGCCTCTGGGAATCTGTGATGGTGAGAACGTTGAAGATCTGGAGGCTGTTGAGGCAGAACTTTAAGTTGGGGGCTGGGTCAGGGGGATGCCGATTCGGGGGAATCATAGGTTCTAGCAGGGGAGGCTGGATAGGTGGTTTCGGAAATGGAAGGAGAGGGGGATTAAGGTCAGAAAAGATCTGTTCCCGGGAGGAAGTTTTGAGAAGTTAGGGCGGAAGATCGGATTGGCACAAGAGGAAACGTTTAGGTATCTGCAAGTGCGAGACTTTGTAAGTAAGGAGTTTCCGAGCATCCCAATAGCGCCAGCACCCTCGCTGTTGGTGGACAGGGTGGGAGAAGGGGGTTGTGTTGGCGATTTATGGGAAGATTTTGGAGGAAGGTAGGGTGTCCATGGAAGGAATTAAATCCAAATGGGAAGAAGAGTTGGGGGAGGTAATGGAAGAAGGTCTGTAGTGTGAGGGCGAATGCCCCAACCTCCTGAGCGAGGTTGGTGCTGATACAATTGAAAGTCTTGTAAAGTCTCACCTCACAAAGATAAGGATGAGTCGATTCTTTGAAGGGTAGACGATGTTTGCGTGCGCTATGGGATGGGCCCCGCAAAGCATGTACATGTTTTTGGATCCTGCCCAAACTGGAGAGGTATTGGAGGGACATCTTTTGACATCATGTCGGGTGTGTTGCATGTGGATTTGGAGCCGGGTCCCCTAGTGGCCATTTTCGGGATGTTGAACCGGCCCGAGCTTCAGGTGGGTGTGGGGGCAGACGTTCCCGTCTTCGCCTCGCTGATTGCTCGGAGGTGGGTCCTGCTGGGGCGGCGGTCGGCTTCTCCACTCTGTACCTCGGCGTGGCGGGGGCCAGATAGGAATCCCTGACCCTGGCGAAGGTGACATTTGAGCTAAGAGATGCTAAGAGGTCTACAATTCATGTGGTTTATTTATCATGCACTTTCGGGAACTTGTTGTCCAACGCTGTGTGTGTGTGTGTGTGGGGGGGGGGGGGGGGGGGGTTGGCTTCTTATCTCTGTTTTTTAACTTATTTTTTTAGAATTTGAGAGACGATGTTTCAGAATGTATATTGACGGATCCGTTTTTGCGGTTGGTTGTTTGTTTTGTTGTTTGTATGATTGAAATGATGAAAATGTGGTGAATAAAAGGGTTTAAAAAAAGCAATACCATTCAGTAATATTCCCGAATAAATCGAGAATCGCTGTTTCACACGTGGATCTGCACCAGATCTCGCTCGAAGACCTGTCTTTGTCCCAAACTTGATGAGCCGCCAATTCACCGCGGAGGGAGCTGACGGCTGAGTGTTTCTTGCCCCCGTTACTCTTCACTGCAAACAATTATTTTTTTTAGGGCCTATATCTGAATTCCGGGTTCTCTCGCACAAAATGAGGTTTTCTGGTGAAGTGGTAGCGACCGAACTTCTGGCTCAGAAACTCAGAGTTCAAGTCCTACCTCAGGACATGGTGGCCACAGAAGGCATGTTTCAAACAAGTTGATACCAACCTATTAATCCTTCCAATATGCCTGATGACAGGTGATAAGTGCGGGAGAGATTCGTTATCAGCCATAGTGCTGAACAGAACGGCAAACCACTGCAGCACTTTGTCAAGCGTGATCATGGCCAAATGAGTGAGAGTTTATGATCACTAACACCCCGAGGGAGTGACCTCAATAACGCATTGCATTCCAATATCACTGGGAACTCAGAATAACAAGGTGAGCACAATGTTTCGAAACAATATAATTCCTCGATGTATTATTGAGTGAAAGGGCGAATTCTCTCTTTACGACCTCGTGCAGAGGATCGAAATTGGAATTGTGAGAAAGGAGAAATCAAAGAAAGGAACATATAACGAGTGCGAATACACAGCCCAAAGGTCCGAAAATGAGACAAAGAATATATTCCGGAATTACGGAGAATGCATTTTCCTTTCACCTCATTGATATTTCTCTTGATCTATTTCTGTAGTCGAATTGTGCGAAACAGTGCTCTCAATAAAAAGTCGTGGGAAACTGCGCATTGACGAACTTACAATTAATTGATGTTGCGGACACAATAAAATTCCCTGGGTCACCGGTAGATGGTGCAGTTGTTACATGTTTTTGCTATTGCCAACTGGAAATGATCGAGGCAATCATTGTGGCACCATTGCTATTGGCAGCGGCTGTGGTGCGGGGTTGGTGTGGGGAGGATTTGTGTTCCTGCTCCAACTGAAATTCCCCGAACTGCATGGTTACAGACTCAGGGTGAATGAAGCTGAAACATTGCATCACTTATCGCATAACGTTCCCTTCCCATTCAAAAATTCCCTGGTCCTCCTGACTGCTGGACCTTAGATATTACCGTTGGTCAAATGATAATAACCTAATTTTTTTGATTACATTTCCACCAGCAGGGCAAGTGGTGAAAATTTAATCCAATAAGTATCTGGAATTAAAGTCTACTGATGACCATCAAACCATTGACGATTGTCGTAAATAAAAAAACAGCTTGTTGATTTATGTCCTTTAGGGAAGGAAATTTGCCGTTATTTCCTGGTCTGGCCTACATGTGCCTCCAGTCCAACAGCAACATGGTTGACTCTTAGCTGCCTTGTCAAATGGCCTAGCAAGCCACTCAGTTGTAGCAAACCGCTACAAAGTCAATACAAAATGGAAAGAAACCAGATGGACTACCCGGCATCGGCCCAGACACAACGGCAAACTGAGCCGTGTCTACCCTGCAAAGTCCCCCAAAATTAGTCAAGCACCAGCCTGCGATAGTCATGCGGACAGAATCATACCTTATAGATAATGTCCCAGTCACAACCATCAACATCATGGGGTATGTCCTATGTCACTGGCAAGACAAAGCCAGCAGAGATAGCGACACAGTAGTATACAGTCAGGAGGGAGATGCTCTGGGAGTCCTCAATATTGACTCGGCAGGACAGCATGGTGGTGCAGGGTTAGCACTGCTGCCTCACGGCGACGAGATCCCAGGTTCGATCCCGGCTCTGGGTCACTGTCCGTGTGGAGTTTGCACATTCTCCCTTTGTGTGTGTGGGTTTCGCCCCCACAACCCAAAGATGTACAGGGTGGGTGGATTAGCCACGGTAATTGTCCCTTAATTGGAAAAAAATGAATTGGGCACTCTAAAAAAATTTTTTAAATATTGACTCTGGACCGCATTCAATCTCATGGTCAAACATGGTCACGGAAATATCCTGCTGATTATGTCCATTACCAAGAGTGGCTGGGTAACATCATTACTGACCGAGCTGGCTAGGTACTCATGGACATAACTGCTAAACTGGGTCTGTGACAGGTAGCGAGGAAACCAGAAATAAGGAAACACATACTAGTCCTGTTGCCTGGTATGGAGGGAAGATAATATGAGGAAAGGATAATATGAAGGACTTGAGGCTGTTTTCGTTAGAGAGAAGAAGGTTAAGAGGGGACTTAATTGAGGCATACAAGATGATCAGAGGATTAAATAGGGTGGACATCGAGAGCCTATTTCCTCGGATGGTGATGTCCAGCACGTGGGGACATAGCTTTAAATTGAGGGGAGATAGATATAGGACAGATGTCAAAGGTAGGTTCTTTACTCAGAGAGTAGTAAAGGCGTGGAATGCCCTGCCTGCAACAGTAGTGGACTCGCCAACACTAAACGCATTCAAATGGTAATTGGATAGGCATATGGACGATAAGGGAATAGTGTAGATGGACGTTAGAAAGGTATCACAGGACGGTGCAACATCGTGGGCCGAAGGGCCTGTACTGCGCTGTAATGTTCTATGTTCTATGTTCATCCTCACCAAAGCGCTGCAGCGGATGCATTTGGCTATGACAGTATTGGCATGAATGACCAGCGCACAGTCCTTGTGGAGATGAGGTCTGGGCTTAAAATTGAGGATACCGTCCACTATGTTGTTTGGTAATACCATCGAGTCAAATGAGGTAGATTCATAACCGATCTAGCAACTCAAGACATGGCACCATGAGGAGTTGTGGTCCATCATCAGCAGCAGAATTGTACTCAGCCATAATCTGTAACCTCTCAGGACCAGCCATAACCCCCACTCTACCATTATCACCAAACTAGGGGATCAATCCTGGTTCAATGACGGGTGCAAGAGGAAATGCCAGAAAGGTGAGATGTCAACCGGGTGAAGCTACAGCACGGGACTATTTGCATGCCAAACAACATAAACAACAAGTGGTGGGATGAGCTAAGCAATCACAAAGCCAACGGATCAGATCTCAGCTCCACAGTCCTGCCACATCCAGCCGTGAATGGTGGTGGACAACTAAACAACTCACTGCTGGAGAAGGCTCCACAAACATCGCCATCCTCAATGGTGAAGGAACCCAGCACATTTGTGAAAAAGACAATAATCTTTAACCAGAAATGCTGATTGGATGATCCATCTCGATCTCCTGCAAAGATCCATGCATCCCAGATGTCAGACTTCAGCCAATAGGATTCACTCCACGTGTAGCAAGAGCAGGCTGACAGCACTGATAGTGCAACGGCTATGGGCCCTGACAATATTCCGGCAAAGTACTGAAGACTTCTAATCGAGAACTTACCACACGCCTGACCAAGCTGTTCCGGTGCAGCTGCAATACTGGCATCTCCCTGGCAATGTGGAAAATTGTCGAATTAGCTCCCTTTCACAAAAAAGGACAGATCCTACATAACAAATTACCAGCCCAATGAGTCCACTTTCAATTATCAGGAGCGTGTTATAAGGGGTCCTCAACTCTTCTATAAAGCGGCACATATTTGCAATAGCGTGCTCACTGACACCAGTTTGGGTTCGGCCAGGGCCACTCAGCTCCAGACCTCCTTACAGCCTTGCTTTAAACATGGAAAAACGAGAACTTCGGAGGTGAGGTGAGAGTGACTGCCCTTGACATCAAAGCAGCATGTGATCGGGTATGGCGTCATGGAGCCCTAGCCAAACTGAAGTCCATGGTGGGGGTGGGGGGGGGGGGGGGGGGGGAAGAGGCATCCACTGGCCGGAGTAATACCTAGCACAAAGGAAGATTATTGATGATTGTGTTTGTTGGAGGTCAGTCATCTCAGCTCCAGGGCATCACTGCAGGAGTAACTCAGGGTTGTGTCCCAGGCCCAACTATCTTCAGCTGCTTCATCAGTGACCTCCTGTCCAACATACGATCAGATGTGGGGAAGTTCGCTGATGATTGCACAATGTTCAGCATCATTCCTGAATCCTCAGACACTGAAACAGTGCGCGTGCAAAAGCAGCAAGACCCAGACACCCACGATAAGGCTAACACGTGGCAAGTAATATTCAAGCGCCACAAAATTTCCAGGCAATTACCATTTCAAATAAGAGAGATTCAAATCGCTCCCCGTTGCGATTCAATAACATTGCCATCACTAAATTCCCACTATCAAAATCCTAGGCGTTACCATTGACTGGAAACTGAACCGGACTAGCCATCTAAATACTGTGGCTACAGGAGCAGGTCAGAGGCGCGGAAACCTGGGGCGAGTAACTCACCTTCTCACTCCCCAAAGCCTGTCCAACATCTACTGAGCACAACTGAGGAGTGTGATAGAGTACTTCCACCTGCCTGGATTTGTGCAGCTCCAACAACACTCAAGACGTGCGCAACACTATCCAGGGCAAAACAGCCGCTTGATTGGCAGGCCCTTTACAAACATTCACTCCCTCCACTACTGATGCACAGTAGCAGCAATGTGTACCAACTGCAAGATGCACTGCAGGAACTTACCAAGTCTCTTTTGGCAACACCTTCCAAACTCACGACCACTGCAATCTGGAAGGTAAAGAGCAGCAGATATCTGGGAAGCCCCCCCCCCCCCCCCACTTAGACGTTCCCCTCCAAGTCACCCGCTATCCTGATTTGCAAATCTATTGCTGTTCCTTCACTGTCGCTGGGTCAAAATCCTGGAACTCTCTCCCCAATACCACAGTGGGCGTGACTACATCGCATTGACTGCAGTGGTTAAAGAAGGCAGCTCATTGCCACCTTGCCAAGGGCAATTAGGCAGGGGCAACAAATGCTCCCCTAGCCGGCGAATCCCACATTCCGTAAAAGATATTTTTAAAAAGCCATACCTTTGGTTTGGAGTAACACACAGCCTCGGCAGGTATGGCAGGCAGATTTCCTCCCATAAAGTACACGAACGAACCAGGTAGATTTCCACCGACAGTTTCCGGGTGCCATTAATTACACTAGCTTTTCATATTAATTAAATTTACATTTATCTCGCTCCCAGGGCAGGATTTGCAACACTTTCCCCAAGCCATTAATATGGATGCCTGAATTACTTTTCCAGTGATATTATCACTACACCACCACCACCCCATGGGGTGATGAATGAGAAGAGGGTGTTATTGATGCTTACTTTCCCGTCTATGTTGCGTTCGAAATAACTACAAACGAAAACTGTAACTATTTATTCCTGAATGGTCCTTTGAAGAAGTCAGCAATGTCAAAATTAACTGCACAATGAAAACATTATATCCTGATGTGTTCTTCTGTTATGCCATCATTTAGGGCAGTACCCACAGTACATGTCTATATTATTTCAGGAATAATAAACAGGAAACTAGACTTCACTGACTTTCTTCCGCCTTTAATAAAACCAACACAGCAAAGTTTTGGGCAGCTAATTCACCTATATGTACGGACAAATGTAAGAACAAAGAGTTCCAATCGAGCACTCTGCTCTCGAACCTGTCCTGACATTCAGTCAGACCAGAGCTGATCTGATCTTTGCCTTTAATGAAAATGGCTTATTGTCACGAGTAGGCTTCAATGAAGTTACTGTGAAAAGCCCCTAGTCGCCACCTTCCGGCGCCTGTCCAGGGAGGCTGGTACAGGAATATAACTGTGCTGCTCGCCTGCTTGGTCAGCTTTAAAAGCCAGCGATTTAGTCTGGTGAGCTAAACCAGCCCCTTTACTCCACATTTCCGCCTGATCCCTATGACACATTGACACCCATTATAATTCAAAGACCTCCACCAAAATTATTCAATGACCCGGCCTCCAGTGTTCTCTGGGAAAAAGAATCCCAAAGTTTAATGTCCCTCTGAGAAAACGAATTCCTTCCATCTCCAGCATTATTGGGAGACTCCATATTGTAAGCTGCATCCCCTGTTTATAGATTCCCCGCAAAAGGGGAATCATCCTTCCAGCATCTAGAACATAGAACAGTACAGGCCATTCGGCCCTCGATGTTGTGCCGAGCAATGATCACCCTACTCAAACCCACGTATCCACCCTATACCCGTAACCCAACAACCCATTCAGTGACAGCCAGTTCTAATCAACCAATCACACCGTGCCACTGGCGAAATACGGAACTGACGTCTGAGCATTCTGAAATACGTCATCAGATTATTGAGGGTGGGGATGAGGACGGACGGTTTCAGATCTCGGATTCCCCTTTTACAGAGCGGTCAGCGGCAATGCGGCTCCTCAGCATCTGGGTTGTGTGGGGAGCATTTCTAACAGGTATTTGTGGACACATCATATTTTTTTTCATTTCTAAAACATGGGTCGGATCTGAATTTTGAGCACATGTCCGTCTGATCTTTAATCGTTTGAACATGTTTTGCAGATCAGAGTCATGGAGATTCTGTCTCTCAGCCGCTGTCCTCAGATGTTCAGACGGAAGGAAAAGCGGTGATTTTGAACTGTACCTATGATACGATACAAAGCAACTATTATTTATTTTGGTACCGCCAACATCCAGACTCACAGCTCGAGTTTTTACTCAGGAAGCACTCGGGGGGTTATGAAGATAAAGCAGACTTTGCTAAAGTCCGTTTCTCAACTGACCTCCAGACCTCGAAGAAATTCCTCAGTTTGACTATCGGGGATCTGCAGCTGAGTGATGCTGCCGTGTATTACTGCGCTTTCAGCCTCACAGTGATGCAAAGCAGCCTCACCCCTGTACAAAAACTGTTTTTACATTGTAAGTGAGAGCTCCTCTTCGTGTGTAGAATCTAGAGCAGACGCAGCCACACTTATCACCGGCGCTGTCAGGCGCTCAAACTCAAATCGATGGCAGAACCCACATTAACCTCGAATCAAACTGTCACAAATATGTTTCCAGCAGCGGCCGACAAAACAAACTAGAGAATAGAATTAGGCGGAGAAATCCGTCACAGAATCAATGAGACAGTTGAACTGTTCTACCTACTGATCAACTCAGACTTCTTTTAAAATCAGGGCTGTATTTTACGATTTTCCCGAGAAAGTGGTTGTTCACACGAAATATCCCTCAAATGTGGGCCACAAGCGTCAGACATACAACAAAAGGACGTTCGCCATGTTTGTGCGACGTACAGTCTGCCATCTTTGTGTGAAGAACAGTCTAACACGTTTCTGTGATGTGCAGTCTGCCATTTATGTGTGATGTACAGTTTGCCATGTTTGTGTGATGTACTGTCTACCATGTTTGTGTAATATACAGTCTGCGATGTTTGTGTGATGTACAGTCTGCCTTGTTTGTGTGATGTACAGTCTGCCACATTTGTGTGATGTACAGTCTGACATGTTTGTGTGAGGTACAGTCTGCCACGTTTGTGTGATGTACAGTCTGCCACGTTTGTGTGATGTACAGTCTGCCATGTTTGTGCGACGTACAGTCTGCCATCTTTGTGTGACGAACAGTCTAACACGTTTCTGTGATGTACATTCTGCCATTTATGTGTGATGTACAGTTTGCCATGTTTGTGTGATGTACTGTCTACCATGTTTGTGTAATATACAGTCTGCGATGTTTGTGTGATGTACAGTCTGCCTTGTTTGTGTGATGTACAGTCTGCCACATTTGTGTGATGTACAGTCTGACATGTTTGTGTGAGGTACAGTCTGCCACGTTTGTGTGATGTACAGTCTGCCACGTTTGTGTGATGTACAGTCTGCCACGTTTGTGTGATGTACAGTCTGCCATGTTTGTCTGATGTACAGTCTGCCACATTTGTGTGATGTACAGTCTGACATGTCTGTGTGATGTACGGTCTGCCATGTTTGTCTGATGTACAGTCTGCCACATTTGTGTGATGTACAGTCTGACATGTTTGTGTGATGTACAGTCTGCCACGTTTGTGTGATGTACAGTATAACACGTTTCTGTGATGCACAGTCTGCCATTTTTGTGTGATGTACAGTCTGGCATGTTTGTGTGATGTACAGTCTGCCATGTTTGTCTGATGTACAGTCTGCCATGTGTGTGTGATGTACAGTCTGCCATGTTTGTGTGACGTACAGTCTGCCATGTTTGTGTGATGTACTGTCTGCCATGTTTGTGTGATGTACAGTCTGCCACGTTTGTGTGATATACAGTCTGCCACGTTTGTATGATGTACAGTCTGCCATGTTTGTGTGATGTACAGTCTAACACGTTTCTGCGATGCACAGTCTGGCATGCTTGTGTGATGTACAGTCCGCCATGTTTGCGTGATGTACAGTCTGCCAGGTTTGTGTGATGTAGAGTCAGCCTTGTTTGTGTGATGTACAGTCTATCATGTTTGTGTGATATACTGTTTGCCATGTTTGTGTGATGTACAGTCTACCATGTTTGTATGATATACTGTCTGCCATGTTTGTGTGATGTAGTCTGCCATGTTTGTGTGATGTACAGTCTGCCATGTTTGTGTGATGTACAGTCTGCCATGTTTGTGTGATGTAGTCTGCCATGTTTGTGTGATGTACAGTCAGCCAGGTTTATGTGATGTACAGCCTCCCATTTTTGTGTGATGTACAGTCTATCATGTTTGTGTGATATACAGTCTGCCATGTTTGTGTGATGTACAGTCTGCCATGTTTCTGTGATGTACAGTCTGCCATGTGTGTGCGACGTGCAGTCGGCCATACTTGATAGACATACAATTCGCCATGTTTGGGTGACGCATAGTTGGCCGTGTTTGGTAATGTTCTCTCGTTTTCAATTGCCCTTTTCTGTTCTCCGAGCCTGGCTGTAATATTGATCTTCCTTCCCAGCTGCCCCCCCCCCCCCCCCCCCACATCTAACTGACAATATTACAATATGAATTTAAATGAAAATGTTCTGTGTACTTCTGTCACCGTCAGTAATCAGACTGAGGGAGTTGATAGGAAGGTGCCTTTGCGAACATTCTGCGAGGAACCTAAATGGGAAGATCCCTTCTCGTCACTTTAGAAATTTCTGAATTTCCTCTGTTCTCTGTTGGCGAGAATGCAGAAGTTACGCAATGATTTGAAAAAATGTCGTCTCATTACAGCCGTAAATCGCAAGTTATTTATTTTGTGTATGCTTTCCCGGCCAGGAAGAATATTAGATAACCCGCAATTCTTCGAAGTTCTGGAAAACCAAATCTAGTCCACTCAATCCCTCCTCATAGAAAAATAGTTGCATGCAAGGAAAACACCCAGTGAGCCATTGGACGCCAAATAAGACTACATTAGCTCAGGAGGCTAAAACTGCATACACAAGTCAGATATTAGCTCACCGATTCTCTGCCTAATTTGAATAACACGTCTTTATCTTATCCATTAATGCATTCGTTATTAAAACTAATTGACAATTTGCCTTCCCAATTATTTCATTTCTCTGCCTGTTAACTTGCTGTGATTCAATAATAAGGTTACACAGGTCCAACTGAATGAAAATGTTTTCCCTTCTCCCATCATTCAAGACCTAATGCTGTCATGAGTTTTCGTTCCATGGTCGATAACGCCACATTTTGTTACACGGCATTCAATCTGCCTGTTCATTCAAACATATATATTGCTCCAAATCCCATTCGTCCTTGTCATTTGCACCGAACATTTTCCAAAGCGGCAAAGAAAAAAACTGGAGAATCCACACATTGATGCAATGGTTGGCACAGTGGTGCAATGGTTGGCACTGATGCCTTCGCCGCTGAGGACCCGGATTCGATCCCGGCCCCGGGTCACTGTTTATGTGGAGTTGCACATTCTCCCCGTGTCTGCCTGGATTTCATCTCACAGCTCAAAGATGTGCAGGTTAAGTGGAGAGGCCACGCTAAATTGCCCCTTAATTGGAAAAAATAATTGGGCATTCTGAATTTATTTTTAAATTTTCGGAAATTGGCTCAGATGGTGTGAACGACCACCTGTTTTGACCACCTTGGTATAAACAGCACAGAGTGCGAAAATCTAGTCTATTCAAGGACACAGTTCGCGCTTAATTCTGTATTGTGTTCCGTGGCCCAGGGAAATCGACTGAAACACTGCTCATCCTCGGCATCCCCACCATTTGCCTCTGCACAGAACACTAAGTAACAGAGGGTACAATAATTTCCTGTACCCATTGCAAAGACATAGAACATAGAACACAGAAAAATACAGCACAGAACAGGCCCTTCGGCCCACAATGTTGTGCCAAACTTTTGTTCCTAGATTACGAACAAATTAATCTACACTCCATCATTCTACCGTAATTCATGAACCTATCCAATAGCCGCTTGAAGGTCCCTAATGTTTCTGACTCAACTACTTCCACAGCCAGTGCATTCCATGCCCCCACTACTCTCTGGGTAAATAAACTACATCTGACATCCCCCCCAAAATCTTCCACCATTCACCTTAAGTTTATGTCCCCATGTAATGGTTTGTTCC